>NW_020799095.1:104632740-104739925 GCF_003259725.1 Athene cunicularia | reverse complement strand
GGGCGAGAGGAGAGGCACCAGGCCCGGGGGCTGCAGCTGCTCCCTGCCGCCGGGCCGCGCGGGGTTGGGGGCCCCGCCGCGTCTCTGGGCCCCCCCGCCCCGAGCGCTCCCGCGGCCGTGACTTAACTCGTAAGGGCCTGATACCGTGGAGAGACGGCGGGGTCCAGTAACCCCTCCTTCCTGCGAGGGGAGCCTGCAAGTCGGACTTCAGTCGGGGTGTTCTTAAGCCCTGCCTGGGTTTGGGCTCTGCCTCCGCGGAGTAAGCGGCGGCTGCGGCTCCCAGACTTGGTCGGCCTAGTAGTAAGGCTTCCCCCATAAACCTTGAGTGTTATTAAAGAAGAACCTTATGGTCGGAGCCAATGACAGCGGCTCTGGGCGACTCCATTTAAGCTTACGTGGGTGGGAGCAAGTTAACTCGCTAAAGCAATCAAAGAAAAGCACATAGAGGATTTGTAATAATCCGTGATGTTTTGTGTCGGCAGAAGCACAGGAGCATGTTCAAGTTGACTGGTAACTTGATGATGTTTAGAAACTTAACTGAAGACTCGCTTACACTGTTACCAGTGAATCAAATAGATTTTGGATTGCTACAAGCTCCTTCTGTAGGAGCCTTTTGGGTAGATATGGCTAATCTCTGATTCACTGGAGAATGAGAGCGTCGACAAGGTAGGTGTTGCAGAGATCAGGACCTCGAGGAAGACCCCGAGTTATAATGGAAACCTCCAGGGTACTGTAGCAGAAGTCGGTGCTTGAGAAGTGTACATGAAAAATACATACCCCTTGGGTGGAAAGCTGCCTAAAGGTAGTCAGTCGAGACTTCATGTTGCTGGGGTGCATATGGAGAATGCAGACAATTAAGTTTTTCTTCTGCTGTAGTCAAACCATTAATTTGATGGTGATGTGCTGGCAAAACCCTATTATAGTTAAAGCTGAAGAATCTTTTTAATGTACATAAACTGTCAGAAGCCCTGGAGGTGCTTTCATCCAGCTGGAAACTAAATTCTCTTTTGATGGTAGGTGTTTATAAGTCTTTCAAAGACCTATTTCAATTTTCTATCAGCAACTGCTCAATCAAACTTGTATAAAACAATGCCTGCAGCCCCATCTAGGATACAGTTGTATTCCTTGTTTGCTTTCCTCTTGGCCCTAGCATTCCCTTCTTTCCTTTCCCCCCCTCTCCAAGAGGTCCGGCTTACCTTGACTGTGAAGAATGCGACCCTCTGACTGACAGTGTCAAGGTCTACCTGCCTGCTGAGCCTTAAGTATCTCTTAAGTTCCTCTGGAAGGTGGGAGACATTCTGAGGAGACCTTTGATTCAAGGCTTCCTTTTCAAATGGTCTGTTAGATTTTGATATCAAGGTGTTAGCTCCTTTTTCCTTGTTTTTCTTGGGAAAGTGGCCACTGTGTTCCTTAGAAAACTTGATGTTACTACCTGTGGAATGTGTCTGTGTAGCAGTGTGTCTGTGACCCTCTTCAGAGTGTGCAGCTGTAGTTCTGCCTAGTTTCTGAGGCTCAGACAGTAACTCAGAATACTGCAGTTTTGTCTGTGTTTAGTGCTTAATGACAGTGTTGCCAGATCCAGCAGTTTAAGGCAAAATAATTGCTCAGGGCTATAGTCAGTTTTGGTGAATTACTGGTTTAACTTTAGGAAGACTTGGCTGGCTGGCTCATTCTTACATGGATAGAAGACCTGGGTGGACTGCATGAGGTTTCTGACTATAACTTTTCCATAGTAGAGATCAAGGAAAAAAAGTCAGTACCTATTTCTCCCCCCCCCCCTAGAATTTGCTTAGATTGGATTCCTAGGGAAATAAATGTGATGTAATGACACTGTTTGTACATTTCTCGTAGAAGCATGAGCCTTTTGATGGGTCTCAACCATGTTTGGAAGAAGGAAAGAGTCTTGAAGGTGGTTAAGATCCTGTTAGTTTTTTGAAGTTCAGCAGTTGGGTAAAGGGATCTAAAGGAGCTTTCCTCTGAGAGGAAGCAAAGAGATAATTCAATGCAAAGTGTTCCATTTGGCTGTAAATTTTCCTTTTAGTCCCATTGACTTGGGTAACTTGGTTGGTAGCTTAGATTAGCCATGGTTCTGCTGATTCTCCTCTGATCAGAGTGTGGGAGAGTGGTTAAAAAGACATGAGTGTGGGGATGTGCAGCTCTAGGAAACCAGGCTTTATTTTTTTCCTCTTTATGAAGCTTGGAGCACTTCGAATTTGTGAGCGTTTTGTAAAAAGCTGTGGGATCTGCAGTTTTCTGTGATTTTAGGACTACTTTTTTTTTTTTTTTTTTTTTTCCCTCTAGAAGAGTAAATCACGTATGTTCATATTCCTGGACAGTTCTGAAGTATAATAGATCTATTGTGCCCATTATGCAGAATATTCATTAAGTGCAGTTTAATTAGAGATACTTCATGTAAATATGGGCTAGGTTTTCCAATCCATTTCCTTGAAACAAACCTGTCTGGTATGCTCATTTTCTATCAATAGCAGTTTAAATGTCTTTTATTATTAAATTTTTGAACAGCTGCATACTTCAGAAGGAGAGAGGAAATTTGGGGCATAAATTTTTAAATAAATCTCTTTGTAGAGATCAAACGAAGAAATGCAAAACTGAAAACCTTGCAAGAACTTGGTGTAGAACAGGCATAGGTATTTGAATGGGAAGCTTCACAAATGTGGCTTTAATCTTGACTGGAAACCCTTAAGCTGAGAGCTGTAAATCCAATGGAGGGGAGGAGGGAAGATGGGAACAGAAGTGTGTCCTGTAAATAACTGGTTTGTGTTGAGCTTTCTGGAATCCTACTTTTTTGTTTGTTTTTAAAAACTGAGAAGAGTAGCAAGACTCAAAGTTGCCTTAAGTTTCTTTCCATAAAGAACATGAAACTTATGCTAAACTTCTTTATCGTTTCAGATGTTGGATGAAAATAACCATCTTATTCAGTGTATAATGGACTATCAGAACAAAGGAAAGACGTCTGAATGCTCTCAGTAAGACATTAATCCAAATTTACTATGGACTGGGTGTATTTCCATCGATCACCATTTTTGATTTGTTTAGTTCACCTTGTAGGAGAACTGTGCTGTGAAGAATAGAAGAGTATTGCTGCAGATACTACACTTAAATTTTACTTTTTTATTTGACATATGGCTATCATTTCAGTCACTGAAATGATAGCCATATGTCAATCACTCTAAGTTGATGTCATGATGATGATGCTCATAAAAATGGGGGCTGTATAACCAAAACCTTTTCCCTCTGCATTGTAATTGCACTTTGGGAAAGAGGTAGTTTTCTTCTTAAACCTTTCAAAATCATGTAGGAATGGACCTTTCGTTCTGATGGCATATTTAAAAGCTACCTGTTTACCACTTGCCCAAGAACAAACAAGCTTGTCTTAAAAGCTTGGCTTGCCAGAATATCCCGTGTGGACTTGCTTGTCTACTGGGGTCTCTGGTCACTTATCTGAGAGAACTGTTAAAGTAGTGAATTTTTAAGAAAAAAATAGTTTCCCATTTTTTTTCTGGCACAGGATGATCATGGTACCCTTGTAATCAGACAGATACTCAGCTAGGTGACAGATGGGGCATCACAGTGTGGCTCTTGAGCCCTTGTTAAGACAACTGGTAGTCTGTGAGCAGGAGGTGGAGGTCATAAATGGTGGGTATTTGTGCTTTAAGGGAATGTTTTTAGTAGCACAGTTACTGTATTAAGCTGTATGCAAGCCAGTACTTACGTATTCATAATCTGTTCATGCTTTCAAGGTTATTCTTGTGACTGTGGGCTAGTTGTTGAGACCTTGGAATGTGGTTCTGTAGCAGAAATATGATGCCATAGCAGACTGCCAAAGCTCGGGGTCCTGATGAAATGTTTGCATTGCTCTTGGTCATAATTCACATAAATCTATGACATCTTGCATCTAGGAACATAATAAAAGGAACTCTCTTTCCCTGGGATTTGTGATGGAAGTTACACTGAACAGACACACACGCACTCTGTATGTCTCCTGGTGACTTTAGTTTGGCACAGGAAGTGAAACAGGTGAAAACAGTGTCTCACAGCTTTAGATTTTCATAGCAATACAGAAGCTGTAGAGAAAATACAGGCACAGATTGGATAGAGACATTGGAAGAGATTGGGTAATAAGTAAGCATGAGGGAGAAGGCTTAGGATTCCTAATAATGATACTCTTGTAAATGTCATGAATCTTTTTTTATTTAGTTAGCTTTCCTTACATGTGTAAATGAAAGTAAATTCTGATGTTACTGTATTCATGACTTAAGATCTGTTTTGCTTTTATTCTGATAGATACCAGCAGATGCTGCATACAAACTTGGTTTACCTAGCAACTATAGCTGACTCCAACCAGAACATGCAGTCTCTACTACCAGCAGTAAGTACAAAGTAGTGTAGAAGTAGGGAATAGATTTTGTTTGGATTCCTGGAGGAAAAAAAAAAAACAACGAACCAAACAAAAATGTTTGAGGCAATGACCAAATATTAAGCTCTGATTTATTGTACAGTGAATACAAGATGTATTGTCTCTTCATGCTGTTTGGGGGTAACTTCAGTGCTTAGGTCTTGCTCAAGATCTGTCTTGTTTAATTGAAGACTGGTAACCTGTGCACTGCATGTTTGATTCAGTGTATCTGGCCTGTGTCATAGACAGTCTTAAGTTGTTTGTTTTTTTTTTTTTCCTCAACTAAGAGCACTAGTGGTGTGGCTTTTAGTCAGGTCCCACAACAGTACTCTGTTTTTCCTCTTATGTTAAGGAAAGGCGGGGGGAAGATGAGTTTTTTGTGGTTTTTTTTTTTTTTTTCTGGAATATCATCAATTCTTTTGCTTCAGTGGAACAAGGTTGGGTAAATCTTTGCTTTTCTGTACTCTAGGTGAGTCTCAAATTCTTTGCCTCTCTCCTGTATCAGAAAGCGATCTTTTTTTAAGGCAGATGATGATAATATGCAAGATACAAGGTTGCACAGGCTTAACTTGAAACTTAACCGCATTGCTTTAAAAATGAACTGTTTCTTGGATAATACTTGCTATCTTTTTTTTTTTTTTTTAATCTGGAGATTTTCTGAGTTTTTATTCCTGAACTCTTTATTTTATAACATTCCTCAAATTTTTTCCCCTTCCATTGTACATAGAGCACTAAGGAAAGATGTATCAAACATTAAAATAGCTTGCTATCTGTTTGCTTTTTGTGATAATTGGAAAGCTTGGGGAGTTCATTGTGAGTAACGCAAGGAAGTTCTTTGTTTTTTGGTAATAAGACTTTTCTTGAATTAATATAGTCTTGATTCATTTCTGTAATATGAAGCTAAAAAGAATGTCTATAAAACAGCCATTCCTAGATACTAGTTTTCACCAACTGAAATTGAATTACTTTTTCTTTGGTCTCTGGAGAAGTGTTCTCCAATCATTGCTGCTAGCGAAGCATCCTTTCAAGTTGGTACCTAGAGGACTATAGAAACAGTGCTTCATTATGTCCAACCTGTTGTGCCTGTAGAGGCTTCTCTTTTTATAAATCCATGCTTGTAGCTGAGGGGGCGGGAAAGAAATCTTGAAGAGGGCTGTGTGTATTACTCAACTAATATGTTTTTGAAGGCTTAATTCATATCCTGGTTCTGATGACAACTGGAAATTAATTTGACCTTATCCTAGTCCCTGGTGAACAGCCCTGTTCTTAAAGTTGAATGTGATGACATTCTCTTCTTAAAAGAAAATGAAGATAGGACTGGGAAAGGCTTTAGCAGATCAGGACTGAAGTACATTTCTGAACTTCAGCGTGAGGAATATTTCACAGTAGTGAGAAAATAGCATAGTGTTGTTTTGTTTGGGGGGTGAGGGGAGAAGTCCCCCTTGGACAACTGAGGGGGAAATAAAAAAGTAGCTTCTTGGTGTTTGTTTTGAACTAAAATACAGAGTAAAAGTTAGATGTTCAGTCTACCTAAGTGTAGATGCTCTGAACTACCAAGTCACATCTTTTTGAAGATTTGCCTGAAACGTGGTAACATAATCAGATAAAATTACTTTCTGTTGAGGCTTTTAGAAAAATATTCTTCAAATTCTGTCTTCCCAACAAATTTTAGCCAGAAGAATTTGAGAATGTGTTAGCTACTGCTTTTTATTCAATTCAAGATAAACTACTTCAGACTGTTTCCATTTATTGGCTTTCTGTTTAAGAACTGATGAGGTTCAAGTTGACTGGAAAGTATTATGTTCACCATCCTTTTATGTCAGCAGTTGAGCAGTCTTACTAAATTCAAGGGTTGTGGGTGGCAGCAGTTAAATATGGAGCAAGATACTGTGTGTGTAAACATCTACTATTTTTAATAGTAAAATACATCAACTTTATGATACTACCCATGTGACTTAGGAGGGCTTGAGTCTGGATAGCTCCTGAAGCTGGATGATATCTGATCCCTTTGTATCTGGAAGATTGTTCCCTTAGTAAGCTATACTTTTGTTAAAATTTTATGTTGTTTCTGTTTTAATGGGGTTAATAGGTTCTCAAGAAATTTCACAATTTAACTATTAGTTCTTATAAAATGCTTCATGTGATAAAATGAGATTGAAAAGAGAATACTGCTGTTAAGATAGCATTCACACTAAACAAAAGAGATAAATGGTCAGGTTCCTTGAAGTTTTTAACATAAGCTAAAATGACTTGAACCTGATAATAGCTTTGTATCCTCTCACAATACTTCTTAGACTTCATGTTGTTGGGAAAAATGCTTGTAGTCAGCTTCTGTGCCTCTGTCTCCATCTTTTAGAATATGTTATTCTAATTAAAATCCTTTCAGGAAAGTGTGGTATTACCTGTAATGAACAAGATAAATCTAATAGTAAACAAATTTGTAGTGACCCAACTGTTAGGCAGAGAGATGCTATAAAGGGGGCCTGGAAGTGAGGAAACAGTGAAACAGGTGAAGCAAGCCTTGCAGAGTGTGGGCGAAGGGAACTGGGAAGACTTTGAAACTCCAGTGTCATAACAAAGCTTCTGTTGTCTTTGTATGCATGGTGAATTTACAGTATTAAATTGTGACTTCTGGGGTAAGAGACCTTCCTTCACATCAGAAGACAAAAGTAGTGAGGGGTTAATCTTCTTGAGTCAACTAGTCTTTTCTCAGCCATGTGAACAGCAGCATTATTAAGGGGGTGGGGCTGTTCTAGAGTGTCTTCCTAGCTGCACAAGTGTGGTGGCTAAGTCCACGTGTGAGGTTGATGCAGCTTTTTGCTGCCTCTGTCTGAGTTACGGCAGGTACTCTATTTCTTGGACAGCAGTCAGAATTCTACTTAGCACTACCACGTAGGATAAGCTAGCTTCCCCAAAAGGGCTTGTACAGTGAGGAACACAACGTTTTTGTGTTCTTTTGATTTTCATTGTTGCCACTTCTGAGGGAGGCAAGAGCAAAGTATTAGTCTCCTTGAACTGTAGAGAGCAAAGATGCAATTAAAGTTTGTTGCTGAGGCTTCCAAGAGAACCTCCAAAAATAGTAATGAAGTACTGTGTGCATGAGTTTCTAAAGACATGAAATATCAAACTGCAGAACAGGCATCTTATCCTCTCCCACTTTTATTTGTTTTCTTGAGTGGTTTATTGCAGAATCACAGAATTGTCTAGGTTGGAAAAGACCTTGAAAATCATCCAGTCCAACCATTAACCTAACACTGACAGTTCCCAACTACACCAGATCCCTCAGCGCTATGTCAACCTGACTCTGAAACACCTCCAGGGATGGGGACTCCACCACCTCGCTGGGCAACTCATTCCAACACCCAGCAACTTGTTCTGTAAAGAAAGGCTTCCTAATATTCAGTCTAAACCTTCCCTGGTGCAACTTGAGGCCATTACCTCTTGTCCTGTTGCTTACTACTTGGTTAAAGAGACTCATCCCCAGCTCTCTGCAACTTCCTCTCAGGTATTTGTAGAGGGCAATGAGGTCTCCCCTTAGCCTCCTCTTCTCCAGACTAAACACCCCCAGTTCCCTCAGCCGCTCCCCATACGACCTGTGCTCCAGACCCTGCACCAGCTTCGTTGCCCTTCTCTGGACACGCTCGAGTCATTCAATGTCCTTTTTGTAGTGAGGGGCCTAAAACTGAACACGGGAATCAAGGTGTGGCCTCACCAGTGCCGAGTACAGGGGTCAGATCCCTTCCCTGTCCCTTCTGGCCATGCTATTGCTGACACAAGCCAGGATGCCATTGGCCTTCTTGGCCCCCTGGGCACACTGCTGGCTCCTGTTCAGCCGGCTGTCAATCAACACCCCCAGGTCCCTCTCTGACTGGCAGCTCTCCAGCCACTCCTCCCCAAGCCTGTAGCGCTGCTGGGGGTTGTTGTGGCCCAAGGGCAGCCCCCGGCATTTGCCCTTATTGAAGCTCCTCCAGTTGGCCTCAGCCCATGGCTCCAGCCTGGCCAGGTCTCTCTGCAGAGCTTCCCTGCCCTCAAGCAGAGCAACACTCCCACCCAAGTTGGTGTCATCTGCAAACTGACTGAGGGTGCCCTCGATCCCCTTGTCTAGATCATCGATAAAGATATTAAACAGGAGTGACCCCAAAACTGAGCCCTGGGGGACACCACTCGTGACCAGCCACCAACTAGATTTAACTCCGTTCACCACAACTCTTTGGGCCCTGCCATCCAGACAGTTTTTTCCCCATCAAAGCGTGTGCCCAACCAAGCTGTGGGCAGCCAGTTTTGCCAGGAGAATGCTGTGGGAGAAAGGTAAAAAGGCATTTGCATTAAAAACTCATTGCAAACTATTGAACAAAGAAAAAAAATGGGTTTTTCACTTGGACATTTTCCCTCCCCCATATGTTTTCATCTTGCCAAATTTCTAATTTTTGCCAAATTTATAAGATGCTGTTGTGGTTTGAGCCCAGAGGGCAACTGAGCACCTTGCAACTGTTCACTCACCCCTTCCACCCCCAGCCCTGTGAAGGAGAAAAATGAATCAGAAGATTGGAATGGAGATAAGGACAGGGAGGTCATGGGCAGGAGACAGGCTCGTTAGGGGCGGAAAACAAAACTAACATCAATTACACTTAACAGACAGAATGGGACAGTGAGAAACATTACCATATCTTAAAAAAACGTCCTCCCATCCCTTCCTCCTTCTGGGCTCAGCTTTTTTCCCAGTATCTCTACTTCTTCCTGCAGTGGTGCAGGGGATGGGGATGCAGTCATTCTACTGCTTCCTCTGAGGTGGTGATGGTAAGCAATCTTGTGCATTCTTCCCCCTTCTCCACGTGGCATCCCTCTCAGGGCAGACAATCCTCCACAAACTCTCTCCACTTAAGTTATGCAACTTGCCTTCTGTCAGCATGCAGAGCACTTGATTTCAGTGTGTATTTCACAAAGGTAATGGAAATAAATACTTATGGTTATTGCTTCTATAATGTACCAGTCTTCTTTTCTATTGACAGTGCCAGTTTCTTCCAGTAGCAAGCTAAATTCTGTATGAAGTGACTTTCAAGAAAACTCATTGTGTCTGAGTAGTAATGTTCACATCACATTGTTTATTAATATCAGAAAGGTTATTAATTTTTTTTTCTTGAGATGCTTCTTTCAAAACTGATGCTTTTTGTAGGACTTGTGAAATCCCTTATGTATGCTGTTCCTGAACTTGTCATAGAGATTAAGGCAGAGTCCGTGCCCTTTTAGTTACAAAACACTCCTATGTAAAATGGTGACTGTTTCATATAAACACCCCACATCAACAAACACCGAAATGCTGGTTACTTTTGAAGAAACTGCTTGTCGTGATTTAACCCCTGCCATCTATTCCCTGTTCCCAGTGGAATGGGTAGGAGAATCAGAAGAAAGTAAAACTCAGTTTAATAACTCAAAATATAGTAATAATAAGTTATAATAATTATAAAGGAAAGGAATATAATAAAAAGAGAAATAGAACCCAAGAAAAGAGATGCACAGTATAATTGCTTACCACCTGCTGACAATGCCTGACCATTTTGTGCACCTTACTTGCTGGCAGAACATGGGAAGCTGAAAAATCCTTAATTTAGGATAAGTGCTAGTTAGCAACAACTAAAACAGTGTGTTATCAATATCATTCTCAGACTAAATCCAAACCACAGCGCTGTACCAGCTGTTAGGAGGAATATTACCCCAGCTGAAACCAGGATACTGCTTCAAGAGGTAGAACCACTAAGCAGCATTACTAGCACTGACTAAAACTTCTTTATTGGAAGATGGGGTTTGGGGGGTTTTTTTAGTTTGTTTTTTTAAAGCTGCAGCATTCAGGTGGCTAAATAGGAGTCTTCAATGAAAGAATGGTTTTACTCAGTGGAAAACCTCATATGTTCAATACTCTTCAGTATTTTTCAAAGGGGTAGTGTTCAATCTATGGTTTTAATGTACTTGTGATGAGATTAGTTTGTAGAAACGAGAGTCTTAGGAACTGAACAGCATGCTCTGCTTTTTTAGTAGCCTTCATTTTGAATACAGACGTTGTCTGAAATATATATGTTAACTGAATTATCTTGATACTGTTTTTCTTGAAAAAAGCAAGATGGCATAAGAAAAGAAAAATATGGTTCAGTTTTAATAGCTTGAAATAAAATTTGCAAATAAAACTCCTGTTACTGAAGACAAGAGGAATCCTAAATTAATAAAATTCTTGTGTAATTATGTTCCAAATGTCTGAGAAATTCTGATATCTGTGGTAGTACAGCAGAGAGTCTGTTTATGGTATCTGCTTTTGTGCTGATCACAGCTGGTATTGGTCTTTAAACCTCTGGCTTAATTCTGTGTATACTGAAATGTTAGTGTGTTGATTAAATTACTTTTAAAGCAGATACACAAAGCGGTATGATGTCTTATTCTGCGTTAGTCTTCCGGAACACAAGTCCATGCCAAATTCAAGTTCAGCTATTTGTAAACTGAATTAATAGAGAAGAGAGCAACAGAAAAGTTGAGCGTTTCCTGTCAGGAGGACAGGAGAGAGCTATTAGTCAGAAGTGGAGCTTGGATTTCAAAGAATAGTTGCTCTGCCTAAATGTTTCTTAAACAGTTTTCAAAAATCATAATAATTTCTAAAGACTTTTTAAAAGAGAAACATTAGGTAGTAGATTTTTTGGAGGAAGGGAGGAAAGATGTTGCATTTCATACCTACCATATTATGCAAGTACACTCCAAGGAACAACTTCCCTGCTGCTGTTCAAATGAGAGGCAAGTAGAGCCCCTGTGGTTGGGATGGGTAAAAGAAATTAAGCTTCACATTCTTGTACTGTTACTAGAGACTGTCAAGCTACTGCAAATCCGTAACTGATGAAAGCTGATCTATTTGTGCTTTTATTCTCCTTAAAGAACACAATTTCTTAAATTGTTTCTTTATCCCACTCTTCATACTTTACTTTGCATTTGCTATGTTGAGTTTGCATAGCAAAAAGTATTTCCTGTGTTTTGTGACCAAGGAACACGTGAGGTAAGCCTCCTTTGGTAATAGCCTCTAGCCCCCATTACTTAGGCTTTGTCACTAAAGAATGGCAGATGTGGTATATTTAGGTTCATGTTGTTGTATCACATTACTCCTAAGAATTCATTAGTGATCTCAGAGACTCACTGCTTTGAACAAAATTGTAAATAAAGACTTTTCCTGAAGTTGTACAGTATTATAGGTCCGCTAGAGATGAGATTTAATTCTTTATTGCTGGCAGTAGCCTAGTTCTTAGGAATGACTGCAATAACCAGTTATAAAAGCAATGCATTATGATCTAGTTGTGTAAGTGGTTATAGAGAGGTCTAGTGTGTCTTGTATCACTTCATTGTCTTTGCTCCAAGGCCAGCATGTGATTATCTGTATACATTTACTTTCTTTTGAGGCTTTCCATGTTATTTGACTTCTGACCTCTTAATGAACAATCTGATTGCCTACATGTTCATTTTATGTGGAAATGTGTTTATAGGATATGAACCAAAAGAGAACTAGTTTTACAAATAGCTACTCAGATTCTTTTTTTGGGGGGTGTTGGAGCATAAAAGAACATATCCATTGCTTCTACGGGAAACTGAAAAAACTGCTTATGTTAGGAAGGAAAGCTTGTAAAATTGTCAGTAGTACAAGCCTTTTAGAAGACTTTAAGGTAAAACAACCAAATTGACTATGATTTAAGTTTTGTGGGATGTTTCTCCCTTAGCCTGTTTGTTCCATCTCTGTAACACCACCAGTCCTTGTTATGATACACATCTTTGTTAATCATGATTTAGCAAAAGAGAATTGAGTATGCTGCATTTCTAAAAGCATTTTCAGATTGTGGATCCTCAGTTTATCTACGTATGTCATGGATCTTACAATAAAAATAGCTTTTCCAGGTTGTTTGTTTTGCTCCAGAGAGGCTTTTAAATATCGGGAAGAAGTTTGGCTGTTGTTTGACAAGTTTCTGTTTGATAGTAATGGTTACACTGACATAACCTGAGCTGTACTCTCATCACCTGCAGTTCTGCTGTGTGATGTTTTAAAGCTGTTGTATGATGATCCAGTCTGGAGAATCAGTTCAGATTGATTAGGTGGAAATGGGGATATTTTTGTTCTGGGTTAGTTCAGATTAACCACATGCCTGTGTAAATGGCTGTGCTGGCACAGTGGAAAGGGTAGTATTGGGAGATGGCGTGCTGCTGGAGGGAGCCAGCAATTCCACCTAAAAAAAAAAAAAAAAAAATCAGAATATGGGAATTTAAGTTGTTAGCATATTAGGAGTGAATTAATAGACCACTAGTGTACTCCACTTTAAATGAGAGGATCACACTAACTTCTGTAAACTACTTTGCATGTATTGCTAATCAGGTGTGTCCACATGGGGAGCTAGTGCACTGCACACAAAAAAATACTTATATTGCTTACTGACTTCTGTGGCTGATTTAGAAATCAGTAAAAACAGCAGCCAATTTGAATTAGGAGTATGCTCTAAAGTGTAATTCTTTCATACTTAAAGGTGTGATTTGCGCCTCTGTAGTACAGTATCTGCACAATAAATACCTATTTCAACCCTAGGCAGTTTGCTGAGAGCTGTACGAGGCAGTCTGGTAACATAGATGCCGAGTCTTTTAGCCTCTATGGTTTTGCTCTTTCCCCAGTGAAATGCTTTGAGGGTTCAGCAGGATTCTTTCTGCTTTAATTGAGTTTACATAAGGCCTGCTAGCTGGAATAGAGGTGGAATCTTCTCTTAAGTTACTAAATGCAAGCAAAACCTGTAAATATTGGACCAGACATTAAACTGTCTTAAAAGCCAAAGAGGCAGGAGGTAAACAGCTGTGGAACAGAAAGCTCCTGCTTTTGAGGACAAATACAAACTTCATTTTATGGGGGAATTATATAGTACCTCTGAAGTTGTCTAGTTTCTATAGTTCAGTGTTCCCCAAGTTAATGTCCACAGTTAAGTTATTCCTAGTCACTTAAAAGAAAGCAGTCTGAATTCGTACCAGATTATTTAACTTTCAATTTAAATAATTTCTGGTTATATCAAGAGTTAAGAATTTTGTGTGATTATTTTTTTATGTATCAGAAGAGCTATTGATATGTGAACACTAAGTATTTTAGAGTTAAATTTTATGGTTAAAATGATGCTAAAGAATATGTGTACAGTGAAATATTTTTATAGTGATATATGCAATTTGAAACAACTGAGGATTCCAATTTCCTCTTTAAATGAAGAGTTTAAATATTACATTATGCGCTATTTTAACGTTCAAATATTAAGTCAGAGTTTCTCAGATTTTTGAAGATACTGATGTAAATCGAGATTTCAATACTGGTTGTCATTCTAAATTTAGAATTCCTTACTGCTAGTGTCACAACTGATTCTCCAAGTAAGAGCACAAATTACATTTGTAATTAACTTTGCTATTTAGACATGATTGTAAATGCTTTTCACGTAGAAATCTTCCCTACACCCAAATACTATACTTGCTGAGAATTGATATAGGTTCTTTATTTTTTTCATTTAAGGTACTCTTAGTACTAGAACACCCTGCGCCTCATAGAAGAATTGTAACCCAATTAAATAAATCTCGCCTCTTTCAGATCTGAAAAATGTCTTCCTTTATGATCTTATTTCCTAGTCTGACACCTCGGTAAGTACTCTGCAGGTGCCATCACCACCTATCACCAGAGTACTGTTCTCTGAGACTGGGACAGGTGCTGTGGTATTAGCAATGTGATATTAGCAGGGCAGGGTACCTCCTGGGATAGGATATTTTGCTTTGCAGAAAATGGTATTTGAGAACTGAAAACAAAGATGATTGATTAAATCCTGAGTTAGAGCTTCTCTTAGAAAGACAAGAAGGCTTTTATGTTTGTGTTCCATGTCGCTTTTAATTATTATTCTGAGACAATTTCAAGAACGTTGTATTTTTGATAGTGTACTTTCAATAGCTATTGCTATTTGTATTGATTAGCAATAATGTGTTTCAGTGTGCTTAACAGTGTTTCCTGTCTTTTATATTTTATTGACAACTGAGTTGGTATTTTACCGCAGTTTTTATAACAATAGATGCTCCATAAACAAATCTTTCAACCTGCTATTGATGGTAGAAAAATCTGATAGGGCAGAGAAGATAGACGAAAGTTCCACCATGGCAGCTCTTACTGTTTGCTGTCTTGGATTTGATCTAATTTATTATTGAAAAAAACAAACTCTTAAAAAAATGCAGTTTGGCTATTGTTTTAAGTGCATGCTTTCAAATAACTTTGGAGCTTAGAAGGATTTTGTTTGCTGAAAGTTGTTGGTTAAAATCTAATACTTTTTTTTCTTATCTCTTTTTTCTGGTTGCAACTGCAGGTCGGTTTCAGTATTTTTCCAGTTCAGATTTCCAGAATTGAAAAAAGTAGCTTATAATTTTTTTTTTTCATGCTCTGATAAATTTTAAATGCTCATAGCGGCTGTAAATTGTAAACTGTGTGTTTGGGGGAATGAGCCAAGAATTGGTGTTTACCAAGTGAGGCTGTGTCTTAACATCTTACTTCTAACTCTTTAATTTACTTTTTACTGATAGTAAAATATTTTCACATTTTCTACATCATAATTGGAATAAAATCAGCAGTGATTTTAATTTCCATTCCATTCTGTCACTCATCCGGCAGGAGGAGGGAAGTAGCCTTTCATTTGGTACTGTTAACCTGACTACATTTGGTTCATATCTAGACTGAATGCGTAGGGTTCATGTTAGGTAACTTTCATAAAGGGTGGGGAACTTGTTTTTCTTGTTGTTGGTTGTTTTTTTTTCTAGTATTTGGCTTTTGAATACTGTGTATTTGTATTTTAAAAGGTCTTTATCGTGTGTAGTGCATATTACTGGAGATAGTCAGTTTCTGTGACTGTAAGAACAAAAAAGGTTCAGTGACCCAGGTTTCTGTGGGTTTTTGATTTTGGTGTTTGGTTTGGGGTTTTTTTTAAATTAAAGCTGATTTTAAAAAAGTTTATTACCTTTAAAAGCTTGGATCAACTCTGATAGAAATAGGGAAGTTGCCATTTTAAAACAGTTTTTTCTTGTTTTCTTTTGGCTGCAGCCAGTAGAAGAATACTCTGGAGGAGTTTCACTGGGGAATAATTATATCTGCAGGAGTCATTTCTTTTTAATTACTATCAGATAGTGATTGGTTTATGACCCTGACATGAAGGATTGTAACACGCTTTTAAAATATCCTACATAACTGTTTTGATTGCATATATGTATGTGTAATTATCTCTGAATCTGATTTAAACTTTGTTCTAGTGTCTTGTGTTGATGAATTCCTCAGGTTTATATGATTTATGTGGTGTCTTGTATGTTTAATGTTATTCCTCAATTTATTGACTATTCTCCTGGGGTTTTCTTTGTTGTTAAAGCGTAAATTGGATGATCTACTTTTTGTATGTATCATACATTAGATTGTATTTCTGTCGTATCTTTTTACATTCATTTCCTTTTGATGAAAAAAAAAAATCTATCTTTTTTGACTTGTTTCAGGTGATAACATTCAAAGTCTTTAATCACTGGTTTCCTGTCTTTGGAATCCTGATTTTTACAGTATCTTTTTTGATTGCTTTTTTCGAACTGAACATGTATAATGATCACAAATACCATGGCACTTTTTTTTTTTTTAATATATTTTATTGCCCTTTTGATAGATCAGGTACTGCAGATAATCAGTAAGTGAACACAGGTATTATGAATAGTTTTAATGGATTATTTTTTCATTAATTTTTCCTACCTAACTGGCTGAGTAGTGGTCAATTCTTTTTATTTTTTCCTGGATAAGTTACAGTGGGAGTTTCCTCCTTCTGAAGAAAGAGTGGTTCAAAATTCTTGTGTAATTGTTGTATATTTTCCATGTTGAATTTCACCTGGCTTATTCTTTCTTCCACAGTTTTCAGTAATTAATGTGTCAGCATTTTCAGGTGTTGACATCTACTAACAAATATTTTCAGGGGTCCTCTCTATGTTCATTTGTTCTTTGAACTTTGTGTGAAGTTATTGTTTATTTCATCCCTTTGGGCAGTTTCCTATCAGTGAAAGTGTGTACCCCTGTATAACATATTTTTCCAAAAGGCTTTGTCAAAAAACTTCTATTAAGTTTTTGTTAAATATTCAGATAAGTGGTTTAACTTATATTTTTGAAAATTTCTAAAAGATCAGAAAGATAAGACTTCCCTGTATTGACACTTTACTAACTCATCTTTATTTTTACTACCCTCACAATTTTGTAATGCTCTAATTATTTTCATTGATTTACTTGTAGCTTGGGGAACAAGGCTCACAGATTTATGATTCCTAGAATTTGTCCCCCTACTTCTTTATAGAAAGAGATACAGTGATTGTCTACCTGTAGTCATCTTATGGGTTAGTTTATTTTAATGAAAGATTGAATTTGTTAGCAGCTTGGACCTTTTTCTCGCATTATTTTCACAAATCTGAAATGGGTTCATTATAGGTCTTTGGGCTGTTTCCATATCCAGAAGCTCCTCTTGCTAAATTATTTTCTGCTAGTGCCTTTTTCGGTGTTTTTAATTACCCCCTCAGCTCTTTCAAGTCCATGAGGTTTGTGAAGTCTCCTGCAGTTTTTTTGTTTCTAATGGGATTTTTTAAATCCTTAATACTTCTTCCTCTGTCAAACGTTTGCACTCTCAATGCTGGTTTTTGATCACTGCGTTATTTGTCTTAATGTTAAATGATAGTTGTTTTGAAAACTTACAGAATAAATTTCAGAGTTGGAATATATAGTATTGTCTCTAATCTTTGCAGGGTTTTTTTTGCCATCTTTCCATGCATAAGTACATGCCCATTTTTGTGCAGTAACACCTGCAGGATAGCAAAAACCTAGGTATGTTCTAATATTTTTTAGTACTTTATGGTATTTTTCATTATCAGCACATTGTGTGAACATTGAATTTCCTACTAATTTATACTTGGGATCCAAGAAGTTAATTTAGTTCTGAAAATATTTCAACTTGGATGGTTTTTGGCTTTGTTCTCTGCTGGCATGGGGCTGTTCTTACGCTTTGAGCTCTAGCTGCTCATGTGGAGGTACCAAGTGTGTTGGTTTTGTTACCATTCCAAAACATGCTTTCTAAATAAAATTTAAAAATAGTCTGTTTTCTGTCTTGTTCATTTCTCTGTATATCAGTTTTAGATAATTTCTGTTAAATACGAAAGTAAGATGATAGTGAGCTTCTGAAGGTGATGTGAAGGAAGACTTAACTGAAGTAGCCTTACTTTCCTTGCTCACTAGTGGAGGAAGATCAAGCAAAGGAGCAGCATTTCACTTATTGTTCAGAGAGTAGAGATGCTTTTCACTCTTACCTTTTCTACCTTCTGCTGCTTCTGTTGTAGGATAAGGAATAAACTTGCTTATGAAAGGTCATTCTTTTCATCACGGAGGAATCAGAGGAATCTAGTAAGAGAAGTCATCTGCTTGCTTGTGTTTCCCTTCATCTGCTTCCTGCCTCCTGCTGAAAAAAAACTTTTCACTAATTTCTGGAGGAATTTTAAAAAATATTTATTGGGAAAATAATATTTACTTGAGGTATTTGAAGACATGTTGAGAAAATAAATTAGTATGATTCCCCCCTTCCCCCTGGGAAATGAATACACGTGTATGTATCTGTATTACCCAGATGTTGTCATTTCTAAGGCCAAAAAGGGGTCCTGTCTTACACTGTTTTGAAAAGCGCTACTCTTTTCTGCTGTATTACATCCTGTCTTTATGAACGTCCTCATGAGTAGGTGTAGGTATAAGGGGGGCTAGGCTAGATGTGTACTTAGGGATCACCCCCTTCGTTCTTTCTATGAAGAGAAATGTTGAAAAATACACTCGTTTGTCTCACAGGAAGCGTTTTGCATGAATTTTTAATAGCCTTTCAGAGAGGGTCCTCAAAAGCCAGAGGCCCAGGCGTTCGCTCTCACAGAGATGATTTTTATTCCCCTGAAAGCATTTGGCGAAGGTATGTGAGGAGGATCGTACAGTCTCGCAGGTGTTTTTAATAGGAAAATGAAGCTGGCTACTAGCAGTTTCTGTGTCTCCTTACATTGCCACGAGTAGAACCTAATAGTAAATTCCCCCTTGTATTTACTGTTTTTCTTGCTCTCCCTCTTTGAACTCTCAAGGTTATTCAGTTATTTTCCTCACAATTTCATTAGGAAATTTGCCAAAAACATCCTTTCTAGGCAGCTGTCTCTGGACCTTTGGAGGCCAGCACTAATGTGCTTCCAGTCTGTAGGGGGTGTTTGGCACGAAATTATGAACTAGGCCTTCAACGCTTCGGGGGAGAGAGGGGAAGAGATCGCAAGCATTTTACCACACCCAGGTGCAAATTTCTGCTCCTCTATGAGCATTCAGAGGCTTTCATCTCTTGTTGTACCTGTTTTGTCCTGGTGCAAGGTCTGTTAACAGCAACAAATTGTTGATGTGAGAGAATTACAACGAAGTTATTTTTCTGTTCACCGAATGTTGCTTTGAAGGAAAGATTTTGTGTGTGTAGGAGGGAGCAACTCCAGAAATCTTAAACTGTTCAGGTATAATTTTTTAATAAGGCATTGATTTGTGTTTATTTTAAAGTGGTGCTCGAAGGCGCTGTGATGTTGTCTGCATGCAAATACTTCACGTAAAATTGATTGGAATATTAAATGTTTTGCCAAAATTAATATTGGTAGGAGTTAAACATATCGGACAGAGCAAGAAATGCGTTTCAGTGCTTTCTGTCATATCCCACTGAACAATATAGGCAACTGCTGTACCATATGTACATATAATATATTTGTCAGACTAACTGCTTCTTGTGTTTGACTAAACTGTCTCCTTTCAGCCACCCACACAGAATATGCCTATGGGTCCGGGAGGGATGAGTCAGAGCGGCCCTCCCCCACCTCCGCGCTCGCACAACATGTCTTCAGATGGTATGGTAGGTGGGGGCCCTCCTGCACCACACATGCAGAACCAGATGAACGGCCAGATGCCTGGTAAGTTTTTCTCCTCTAAGACATTAACACCAGCGTTGCCTGGCAACTGAAACGACATGGGGGCTCAAGGGATACTAGATTGTTGATGACAAAACTGCTTTGAATGCCCCCGAGTACAAGCTCTCTTAGAGTTTGTTAGCTACAGAGCTACGTGACCTGTATTCAGTGTTTATCAGGCTGCCCTTGGGCTTTGATGTAGCTGACACACAGCATTCCTCTGATGAACAGAACTGGCTAAATTTAGTCTGTTTGAAACCATGCAGTACAGCTGGCTTCAGAAGGCTTATTGGGGAAAGGTATTGGCCTGTGGCTGAGTGAACAGAAATCCTTCTGTAAAAAGATAATGTGAAATCATTTTAGCTAAATAATTAGATACTAATAAAATAGATACCTCTTAAAAAGGGCGTTTCGAATGTGGGTAGATGTTTAAAAAAAATTGCTTCTATACAGAAAGTCATCCAGCTTCCACTAATCCTCTGTGTTCTTTATTATTGAAGATGTGTTGAATCGTAAGGGATTTGTAAAGAAATGGCCTCCAGATTATTGTTCTAGGTGTAAATTTTAAGTCAGTTTTTATGCCATACTGTTTTGTAATAAAAAGAAAAGTGCTTGGGAAGTCAGAAACAAAGCAGTGAAACAAGATGATAAAATTCCACATTGTACCTACCAGTACTGGCTTTGGGGTAACTATTCCCTTTAGCAGTCAGATCAGAATGGAGTGGGCCCTGGATAAGCTTGCTTCTTTATATAGAGGTTGTTTTCCAGAATTTCCACTCATAAAGTCATACTGCCTTTTTCATGTGAATTGGTTTTCAGCTTAAAATTGGATTCCCAGGATTGCTTTTGTTCAGGACCCCTTCATTTTTCTGTATGGAGGAACTTTTCATACAAAAGCTCTTCACGGTATTGATTCTTCCAAGAAAGGAAACTGCTGTCAAAGTATCTTTGAAAATTCATCTCCCAGTGGTCACAAGGATAAGCTCCACAACAGCAAATGTAGTAAATAACTATGCAAAACTTAATATGAAGTAAAAAAAATATAGTGATTGCTGTAGTCTCTAATTTCTGTGCAAATCTTGATGAAATAAACCTGCTAGTGACAGCTTTTCTGCGAAGAGTAGCTGAATAACCTGTAGAGGCTGCATGTAAGAAGTAATAAAAGATCTAGCGAAGGAGTTAGTTTCATCTCACATGTTGGTCATGGTCTGCATTTGGAAGTGGAAAGAGCAATATATGCTGTTCCCTAAGTAGGGCAGAGAGATTCTGGTTGTGGAGTCCTCTATCCATCTAAGATCCATCAGCTCCCATGGAGAATAGCACTGCCTCTCACAAATCAGTCTCTTTGACCCTCTAGTGTAATCATATTATTGTTATTATAATGATCTTTTCCAAGGAGAAGGATTACTAAGTCACAATGTGAGCATAATGACTTCACTGCAGAGCCACAGGGGAGAAAAGTCACTCCTTAAACATACATATTTTGTAATTAGATAGAATAAGAAAAGAGCTGTTATGAAAATATGTGAAAGGTAAATAGGTTTGTTTTGGTATTCACCTAGACAGATACTTAAATACAGTTTCCAACTAAGCTTTAATTTAGCCTTTCTTCCAACATATTCCCTTTTTTGAATGTCTGTTCCTTCCCTTCTCTGTTTAAGGCTGTCTCTGAGGATGTGAAGATAAACAGCTTAGGATGAGGCATCTCTAATGTCAGAAAGGCAGGCTAAAATAATTTCATAGTTAGCATTGGAAAAGGGGAAACAGAATCATCTTGTTAAGTGGATAGCTGAATATTTTTTTAGTGTGTTTGCTAGTTTGAGCCTTTCTGTATTTCATAGACATGTATTTGTAATAATTTCTGCAGTGTATGCATTTGCTTTCTGTTTATAAGGCACTTACTCTAAAGTTAAACAGACACTTTGTAATAGAAGCCAGATACAAAACCTTAAATACCTGAAGAGATGATCTGTCCAAAAAGAATAAAGTCACTAATGTGAAAATGGAGAGAATCCAGCGTTGACAACCATGAGTTGACTAGCCTGGAAGAAATAACATGCAGGCTCTTAAAAGTACAAGCTGAGGTTTTCTGGAAGGGCTTGTCTGTGTAGGGGCTTCCACAGGCCTGAGTATGGGTGGAAGGGTTGATGGGAGGATTAAAAGAACTGCCTAGGGATGGTCAGGGCATGAGTTCATTTAAAGTTCTGCTATAGACCTATACCATTACCTAAAGGTCAAAGGATGATTTTTGTCATACTTGTGGTTAATAAAGGACCTAACGTGCTGCTGAGGCCCTTAATTGCATCCCCTGACAAATGAGTGTCTGTATCCTCTTCCTTGGGAAGACATTCATGATGAACCTTTTTCAGCCTGTGGTGGAATAGAGTGTTATCCATGCCTGTGACAGTTTAGGGCTTTGACCTGAAAAAATTACTGTCTGAAGAGTTACATTGACTGAGAGTTTGTGTGATGCAAAATAAGGGAAGAGTGGTCTGAATTTGGAAGGAGATGATGAACTGCATTGTGCTGGTGGCAAGTTACCTTCCCCATTTCTTGAGCTTGTTTTATCATATGTAGAAAGTTGAAAGCTAAGACTAGCTGTAGGGTTCTCTGACCTTTGTCCTGGTACTGCTAGGTGATCTTCCTGAATAACAGGTGCTTGTGTATTACCAACAAGTTCTCTCAAAGTCTTCTTTCCTTCCTGCAAATGTAGTCCTAAATGCACTTAGGCTTACAGCTTCTTGGATACTGTCTGTAAGTGGGTAAGAGGAAAAAGGACCTCTGTTTAATAGTCAAGATAGATGCTTACTCCACTAACTGTATTATGACACTCAATCTAATTAGTATAGCATTTAAAGCAGTTATTTTAATGTCAGATACATACTTCGTGTCTCTTTCATTCATACTTTGTCCTTCCTATTTCATACATTCATATGAAAAAAATTGACTGTTGTGTCCTTATGTGCAGGAGAACCCCATGAAATATTTTGGCAAACTATAAAAAAATCATTTCTAAAGTGTGTTCTTATTATTTTTAATTTGCAAGGTTTTTTGATACTACGGTCTTAGGTTTTTCTCTGTTCTTGTCTTCTAGCTTCTCACTAACAAAGTACTTGATTTTGACCCCAGAACATAGACATCCCTGACATTTCATGTGCCAACTTTTTCTTAGGAGTGCTTTCTCTTACTTCAGTGCTGTGGGAGATGTGAAAAAACCCCAGCCTTTCAGAGAAAATGTTATATTTTTTTAACTTCTCTCTTGTGATGATTTTTGCCTTCCCCATTTTGCTTCTTACATTACCAGTTTTTAAAAAATTATTCCACTGTGTGCTTGGCTAGCTCTCTGAAATCTGTTACTGACAATATCTTCCTTTAAACAAAAAGGAACAAAACCACTCCCAGGCCCTGACTTTCTGGCACTAACTCGTGTATTCCTTCCTTTTCTCAGGAAAGAAATTAAGAAACTAGTCTTCTAGCAGTCCTGCAATAGTTGCTTGTCACTATAGTCTGGAGCTTTTCTTCAGCTTAGCTTTAACACATTGATAATTGAACTCATGGTTAGAGATGATCTCACTTTTTCAGAAATAAACCCTTCTCCATGTTCTCACTATTACAGAGTTAGGCAGTGTTGAACTGAAGAGGGGACAGTACAAGCATTTGTAGTTCTCTGTCAAGATCATAACCCTACTCACTATTTTTTCTGTATTTGTGGCAGATCTGCCTTTGTACAGTTGAGCAATCTCTGCTCACTGTGTTTTGCAGGAACAGTGAACTACTACTACACATATGACACCTTTTTCCTTTCCTTGATAAAATAAGCTTATGTGTTCCTTTCAGTTAGGTGTCCTTAAAAGGGCAAGAGGATAAACATGCTCTTAAACTTACTCTCTGTTTCTTCATGTTGCTTTTGGTAGCTGTGTTCCTTGATCATTCTTACCTTTTTCTTCTGAATCTTTTGTTTGCAGGTCATTTGGTATTGCCTCTGTGACCTTGTGTACAACTCTTTGTCCTTCTTTTTGCCTTCGTTTTGTCCTAGATTAGTGCAGTTATTTCTTTAACGAAGACAGGACTTGGGAGCTGTTTATATCTGAAGGCAGATACCTCCCTGTGCAAAAACCTAAACAAATGTATGTAACCAAACCACTATCTTCCTACTGGCATGGTTTCCTTTAGGTTCCTCTTCTAAATTTTCTGTATTTCTTAGAGTTTTGTAGCTTAACAAAATATCTGTGGCATGTTTGGCAACAATGGCATCTTCTTGGTGAACTCTCTATATCAACACGCCTTGTTTACAGTTGACCTACTCTGTCATTTGCTCTGGGTGTACATATCTTCATAAACTCTTCATGTGGTACATGTCATATGCCAGAACCTTGCATTTTATTTACTTTTTTCACTTGTCATATTTGTATCCAGTCATGCCTCTTACTAATTTTATTTCTAGTAGCTGCTCACTTATCCCAGCTAAAGTAATGATCAGATGCTATTCTAATGTTTATACTTTAAAAAATACCCATTAATAGTAGATTTCATTCAGAGAACAATCCAATTCCAACCTGTGTTGTCAGGAAGAGGGGAAATAAAGGATGAAGAGATGTAGTTGGCCCCAAGGATATATGAACAGGTTTTTCTTCCTTTGTATCTTTAGAGGCGTGAGAGGTGAGCTGGTAATTTGATGGCTGTCCTTCCAGTCATCATCTCCCACCCTAGTAATCTGTAAATACTGTTGAAGAATACTCACTATAGATTATCTGTTCAAACAATGTTAAGTATGCCTTCAGCCATTTTTATTCTGCATTTATTTGTTCCATGTCAATGTTAATACTGCCTGACTTGAAAAAAAGTATGATTTGCTTGAATGAACAGAAATGTTACACCTATTGTAACAATTATATAGCTGCCGTAGAGCTACCAAGCTGGTTGTTAAACTGATCTGGGGCAATTCATGTTGAAATTCAGGGCATGTTGTGAAAGTACTAAAAAGACTAGTTTTGCATATGATAAGGATTTAACATGAGCTGTATGATAATATACACCTTTGTTTTAGCAGCTTCAGCAGTTCAACAAAAGAAAATGTATTGCATAGTAGAGCTGAATTTTGACTGTTAACTTTTTTTACTTTAAGTTGGGAAATCATGAGCAAACTGTTTCAGCTTTCATAGAATCCTATCATAGAATGGTTGGGGTTGGAAGGGACTTTAAAGACCATCTAGTTCCAACCCCTCTGCCTTGGGCAGGGACACCTTCCACTAGATCAGGTTGCTCAAAGTTCCATCTAGCCTGGCCTTGAACACTTCCAGGAAGGGGGAATCAACAGCCTCCCTGGGCAACCTCTTCCAGGGTCTCACCACTCTCACAGTAAAGAATTTCTTCCTTATATCTAACCTTAATCTACCCTCTTTCAGTTTAAAACCGCTACCCCTCATCCTATCACTACACTCAGTTTTAATAAAGAGTCCCTCCCCATCTTTCCTGTAGCCCCCTTTAAGTACTGGAAGGCCTCTATAATGTCTCCCTGGAGCGTTTTCTTTTCCAGACTGAAAAAACCCAGCGCTCTCAGCCTGTCTTCATAAGGGAGGTGTTCCAGCCTCCTGATCATCTTTGTGGCCTCCTCTGGACTTGCTTGAGCAGGTTCATGTCTGTTTTATGTTGGATGCCCCAAAGCTGGACACAGAACTCCCAAGTGAGGTCTCATGAGAGCAGAATAGAGGGAGAGAATCACTTCTCTGGACCTGCTGGCCACACTTCTCTTGATGTAGCCTAGGATACGGTTGGCTTTCTGGGCTGTGAGCACACACTGCTGGCTCATAGTCAGTTTTCCATTCACTAATACCCCCATGTCCTTCTCTGCAGGGCTGCTCTCAATCCACTCATTGCCCAGCCTGTATTTGTGCTTGGGATTGCCTTGACCCATATGCAGGACCTTGCACTTGGGTCTTGTTGAACTTTATGAGGTTTTCACAAGCCCACCTCTCAAGCCTGTCCAGGTCCCTCTGGATGCCATCCCTTCCCTTCACGTCAGCTTCACCCCACACAGCTTGGTGTCATCAGCAAACTTGCTGAGGGTGCACTCAATCCCACTGTCCATGTTGCCAACAAAAATGTTAAACAGTGCTGGTCCCAATACCAATCCCAGAGGAATGCCACTCGTCACGGGTCTCCACTTGGACATTGAGCTGTTGATTACAACTCTGAGTGCAACCATCCAGCCAATTCCTTATCCACTGAGTGATCCGTCTGTCAAATCCATCTATGTCTCTCCAATTTAGGGACAAGGATGTCATGTGGACCAATGTCAGAAACTTTGCACAAATCCAGGTTGATGATGTCAGTTGTTCTTCTGTTATCCACCAGTGCTGTAACCCATTGTAGAAGGCCACCAAATTTGTCAGTCATGATTTGCCCTTAGTGAAGCCATGTTGGCTGTCACCAGTCACCTCCTTATTTTCCATCTGCCCTGGCATAGTTTCTGGGAGGATCTGCTCCATGATCTTGCTGGGCACAGAGGTGAGACTGACTGGCTGGTAGTTCCCTGGTCTTCCTTTTTTCCCTTTTTAATGGGGGTTATGTTTCCCCTTTTCCAGTCAGCGGGAGCTTCACGGGACTGCCACAACTTCTCAAATATGGTGGAATAGTGGCTTAGCTACTTCATCTGCCAGTTCGTTCAGGACCCACGGAGGCATCTCATCAGGTCCCATGGACTTGTGTACTTTCAGGTTCCTTAGGTGGTCTTGAACCTGATCTTCTCCTACAGTGGATGCTTCTTTATTCTCCCATTCCCTTTTGCTTTCTGTGTCTTGAGCAGTGTGTCTGGAGCCCTTGCCAGTGAAGACTGAGGTAAAAAAAAGTTACCTCAGCCTTCTCCATATCCTGGGTGACCAAGTCTCCCTTCTCCTTTCAGAGAGGGCCCACATTTTCCCTAGTCGTTTATCACCAATGTACGTATTGCTTTAATGTAATTGTATTAGATGACTTCTGTTTAGTTTTGTGATTCACTACGACTGTATTTGCTTGTTTTATGAGACTTAATGTAGGACCTTTTTTCCTGTTTTTCTTTCTGAAGGACCTAACCATATGCCTATGCAAGGACCTGGACCTAACCAACTCAATATGACGAACAGTTCCATGAACATGCCTTCAAGTAGCCATGGGTCGATGGGCGGCTATAATCACTCAGTGCCATCCTCACAGAGTATGCCAGTGCAGAATCAGATGACTATGAGCCAGGGACAGCCAATGGGCAACTATGGTCCCAGACCAAACATGAACATGCAACCAAACCAAGGTAAGCAAGATGCATGTTAGCTTCTGTTAAAAAAAAATCCCAAAACAAAAAAAAAACCATCTCAGGCATTCTTTCTAAAAAAGGTCTATTCTGGTAGATTTCCTTCACTAAATGCATTTGTACCCTGTTTGGAGGACTCTACATCTCCTTTCTCCTATGTGTCAGTGACTTTTTATTTATTTGCAGATACTGAATTGTTCTCAGGCATTGTGTGAGAATCTGGGAATGGATCTGCTTTCATCAGTTAAAAGTTTGAACTAGTTTCTCAGACTTTACACTTCTATCTAAGTGTTATTGCTCAAGTTGATAAAATACACCTCTGCTCTTCAGTCTCTTGGGTAAATTGAAAAATTAAAAGTTAGGTAGCCCTCAGATTTTTATACCTCATTAATCTTTGTTTTCTGCTGCATGCTGTTTTAGCATGGAATGTCTGTTAATCTTGAAGAAATTGAGTTCCAGGAACAAATCTGCTACTCTCTACTGTTTTCAGATGTCCTTGTATATATAGTAAAATTCAAAACTAATTTTGTATCTAGGATATTTGCATAGCATAAACAGATGATGTTTACGTTGACATCCTTGTTGAAGTGCAAGGACATTTCAGAATTACAATATTGCTTTAGAGTCACAACAGACCAATTTATTAAATGGTATATATACTGCACATTCTTGTAAAGCGTATTTATAAGTCAGCAAGTAGTATTTTCAGCTTACCTGTTAAGTCTGTTACTATGCTGGACCTGGACATACCACCTGCTACAAGACATACTGCAGATTATTTTTTAAAAAATGCTTCTGCCACATTTACGGCAAATATGTTTTTTTCCCCCCACTATGTATGAACTCTTACAGATGTATTAGCTGAAGGATAGGACTTGAGGTTTTTGTCTCTTTTTTAATGCTGTAGGAGAATGTCTTTTTCTCTTCTTCTAAGGCTCCCTCCCTGGTCATTGTAGAAAAAATTATCCTTCAGTGGCATAAGTTCTTACTGCAGTATACTCTCATTGGAGACCAAAGCTCCACTTTGTTGTGTAGAGTTACCATTTATTCCTGAGGTGTACAAACAGACCATATTATACTGATCAGTTTGATTATTAGATCACAGAAAGGTTCAGAACAGAAAAAAGACTTAAGTAATGAGAGACCAAAAATAAGTCGAGATGGAACAGCTATTTCTTCAGTTTTCTTACCAGTAGTGAAAGTGGAAAGTCTGAGTGCTTCATTATCCACACTGTTAATGGCATATTTCTTAAAATTTAACAGCAGAGGAAACAAAAGTAGGCACATAGCAGAAGAAACGATCACAAGAAGAAATATTTTTGACTGTCTCTTAAGTGGCAAGTTATCTGTGTATTCTGGGCAATTGACCACCATGGAGTAATTTCGTGAACTTTGTATGATGCTTCGGAAAAGTTCTGTGCATGCTCAGTTGAAATTTCTTACTTGCAGAGAGTTAGCAATAAATATGTGTGAGGGAGCCATCCACTAAGTTGCTTTACAGGAAACAACATACTTAGTATGACTGGCTTACAATTTAGGACTAGTGATTTTTCCATCTCAAAGTAGTGTTCTTTTTCTGCCTTATGATATTCCCCTGCTGTATTTTCAGTACTCTGTCAAACTTGAAAATTGCTTATCAGAAATCACTCAGAAAGATACTATCTTCTTTTTGGCTGGGATAGAGTTAATTTTCTTCCTCGTAGTTGGTAACAGCGCTGTCTTTTAGATTTAGTGTGAGAATAATGCTGATGTTTTAGTTGTTGCTAAGTAGCACTAACCCTAAGTTAAAGATTTTTCAGTTTCCTGTGTTCTGCCAGCAAGCAGGTACTCGGGCATCGGTCAGCAGGGTGGTGAGCAATTGCATTGTACATCACTTGTCTTTTCCTGGGTTTTATTTCTCTCTCTTTTTCATCAGTAGCATTATTATTATTATTTATTGTTATTATTATATTCTATTTTAGTTACTAGCTAATGTTTTTGACCTAAGAATATTCCTAGTCAGGTCTCTTTAATACATTTCCTCCATGTTCTACTCCTAGTTGTTGTAGTTGTGTTGAGATTTGGTGACAAATTAGAAAAAATATTTTTGTACATTTACGACTCCAAGACAGCAGGGGAGAGAATGGCAGAGAATTCTGAGACCATGTGAGATTTAGATAGCAAGCCAAGATACGGTCTGGCTGGGCAGAGGTCTCAGCCAAGCATGGATATTGCAGGCCTCTCATCTAAGTGAAGAAACAAGAATGAGCTTCTAGGAAATGCACTGAGATGTATCTTAACAAAAAGGTAATAAACAGATTGTGACTTGAAGATTTCTTAACTGGTAGCGTGTACTGCCATTCAGAAACAGAAATGAAACAAAATTTCTGTACCTCAGTATTGTCAGGAGACATTTGTGAACCCCTAAAAGCTCTCCTTGTTTCTTGCCTTATAAAGGGGTGATCCATACTGAGAATGAGAGGTCCCTACTATATCCGCCAGTTAAAAACAGCACTAGCTAAATATAATGTTAAGAATTCCATAAGATAAGGTCTTAGCATCTCAAGTTGGCTGTTAAAAATTAGTAGATGTTTTTGACCTTAATCTTTCCCTGCATGGGTTCCCCATCTGTAGAGGAATGAATCTGATGGTAAGATTATTATACCATCTGATTTCACAGGAGTGTTGTGAAACTATATTCATTATGAAGATTTGGACATTTTAGTTATGAGTGCCATAAGAAAACCCATGAGTAAATCAATAATTCTGTCTTCAGTGTTTGACTAGGCATGGCATCTCACATAAACAGGAGGAAACAAAATATTAAACAGCTTTTCAGTGAATAATGCCTACTATGTACTGAATGAGGCCAGTACTTTTAGAAAAAAAAACATGTTATCATATAATAAAGGCACCATAACACACAGAAAGGTTTGATCTGACTTTTGGGTGGTTTTAGCATAACTTTATGTGCATTTTCTAGCAAAACTTCTTGCTGTATATACACATCTTGAGGCAGATGGTGTTAGTAAGAAAAAATGAAAAAGTGCTGATTAAGAAATAAAAATACATAGTAACAGAACCCATTGTTGGATTTACTTTCTGTCTCCACTTTGTACTCATTGATTTTCACTAGTTTATAAAATGCTAGTCAGAGGAGTATGTTAAATGAGAAAGCAAAATTTTTATGGAATTGTTTTTATATAGTTAGACCAATTAAAAGAAGAATTTTAGTAATTTTGGATTTAGGAAGCAGAATGTGTAGATTATGTAGATGACTCGATTAAAAAGCTTCTGTACCAGTCTGGGACATCCACAAGGAATATTGGCTACCTTTTCGAAAAAGATAGGAAACAGCAGAAGTTGAGTGAATATGGAAGAAACTCCATTCTTATGGGTGCATTTCTTCTTTCGTATTGGAAGCTACTTATGTTGAATGAAGTATTTGGATTTTTGACTTTTCAGATGGGAGGTGTAGGCATGATTTTCTGGAACCTGAAACAATTTGGAAATTCCTTTTATTTATGTTGAACAAATCTTTCACAGTCAGAGAATAATAATAAACCGTAGAGTTCAAATACTTTAAAAGTAAAGACCATGAAATTACAGCTTGGCCACCTCAGAAACTTTGTTTCTCAGATCCTTTTGCTAGGATTCTGTTTCCTTGCCAGAAGCTCTTAAAGCAAATTTCCCAAACTCCCCAGTCTGTATTTAATGAGCATTATATGTTGCTTGGGGCAAGGGAGGGGACCTAGTTTACTTTTAGCATATGATCTCTACATGAGAATATCATGTTGACTTGATAATTTGCAGAAGACCAATTGTTGAATCTGGTGCTGAGATTTTTATAAATGACAGTATCATTTATATAAACACATAAATTCCATTAGTTTCAGAGCTCTTTCAATTACAAGCATATATGAAGAGATGATAGAGACAGCAGAGATGAGGCAGGTGCAGAATTCCTGTTCTTTTGTTGTCCACATAAAAGAATATAAAGATAGGAACGTTCAATGTTTTCTGAAATACAGACATCTTCAGGGGATGACAAATCAGGACAAAATGATTTCTGAGGTTGAGGACCTTCTGTGAATGTCTTGCCATGTGTTCATTCCCATGTAAGCAGCAGAGGCTGTTACATTTCAGTACCTCCACTGCTTATAATAGCCATGATGTCATGGACCAAGGAGGGCAGTCTCAATTTTCTGGACATCTAACCTATTAAAGAAAAATAAAATGGCACTTCAGAATGTGGAGGCAATCATGCTATAGCTGAATTTGTAGAATGTCTAGCTGTAGAAGACGCTGAAGCTCTCCAATCTTGAAAAAAACTGCAGATGCAAACAGGTGCCACAGTGTTTGTTCTTTTATCTTTCTTCCCTAGTGTAAAATATTAGTTGCGACATTGCTAGCTAAGGAAATATTTTTGTGACTTATTTGTATGTATTTTTTTCTTAAATGACACCTGAAATTATGGTTCAGTTTGAGATGAGAACTTTGTGGAGTGCGTGGAGAAGTTTCTACTACCTTCAGTTTGCAGCCTTAGTCATACATTAGGAGTAGCAAAAAATGTGTATCCTCAAAGTCTTTTGAGATAGTGTTTAAACTACCCTTCATGTTAAAACACCTTTAAGTTTTTGGTTCATTTGACTAAGTACATCTGAATTGTAGCTTTTGTCAAGAATCTTGAGAAAATGGAAAATTACATTTACCCTACGGTATCGTTCCTAAGCTAGCACTTGCAAGAGTTAACACTATCTCTTATGTTTAATAACATGCATTTTTTTAAATAAACATGAAGAAAAACAACAACGAAGTTTTGTTGAGGGCTGCTGCCTTGCTAGGTGTATAGTTTACATATATGTAATAGTGGACACAATGACAAGATTTACTATGGTAATTCTGGCATGGTGTACTTTGCTGATACGTGGATGTCCGGCTGCTTTATCGATACAAGTACACGTTGTAAAGAATAAAGAATTCTGTGTAGAATTCCATTCTAAAGAATAGACCTCGCCTTAACCACAAAACCAACATATTTTTGAAGACTGAAGAAACAATAGCTTATACTGTTGCTTTTTGGTTATATCCAGCTGCTCCCGTACCTCTTTAATCAGAACAGCAGAACCACCAGTTCATTTGTGAGTGTGGTTCCTCACTTCTCTGCTTTCCTAAGTTTCAACCTTCTCAGCAGGTTGTTCGTGTCGTCTCATAGCATTTACCACCAGTTTCTGAGTTTCAGCTGAAGAGACAAAGCTAAGTAGACCATGTTTTCTGCAGCTCTTTCATCCTCAGTGCATTCAGATTTGTTAGGATTATCTGGAACCCACTTCTAGTTTGCATTTCTGTTTCTCTCTATTCATCTTACATGTCTGAAGACTAGGTTGTCAGTTTTCTTTAGTCATTTCTTGTCAGGAGACTGCTACTGTGTCACTGCACTTACAAGAAGATCAGGTATGAGCCCATTTTCACTTAAGTCCACTTCTTCCCTACATGTGAGTCCTCCTTAAGAGACACTGCCTGGAGCCGGAACACATTTTTTCATTGAATAGGTATAGATGACTTTGAAATGTGCAGTTGAGGAAAAAGTTGTGTGTTCTCAGTAATGTAGACTGTTTTTAAAGAAATTGAACAACGAACAGTTCTGGTTTTACCTATTGTCTGGCTTGCTTTATACATACACTTACTTCATAAGACTGATACGGGTCAACACTGCATTTTTCAAATTGCCTGCACTGCTCACAGGACTTGCAGTATTACTCCTTAGCATCTTTTTCTTACTACTTTTATCCCAGGAATGCTTCCAGTATATTGATGTGTGAAGACTACCTTCTGAATATACAGAAGCTGTGTAGGGCTTTCATACTAAAATATAGGGCTTTTGTATTACCAAAGTTAAAATAGATCTGTGGAAAGACAATCGTCTCCTTGTGTACTTGCATATTTACAGGGATAGTCCTATACAATGTTTTGTTGGACTCATGTTGGACTCTGTACAAATCAGATATTTTGTCCTCTCTGGAATAAATAGTTCTAGAAATTCACAAAAAAATTAGTTACTAAGAGGTTTTTTTTAAAGCAATGAGCATTCTGTTGCATCACTGAGTTTTGTGAACTTCTGTATGAGAAGTCTTATCTCCAAGTCTGCAAGAGATCGTGACTTCCACTGGGTGTGGTTTGTTGTGACCTGATCAGAGATTTGAGAGCTGTATTTTAAGTGGTCAGTAAAAGTATGTGCTATAAATATTAGAAAGTCTTAGATCATGAACTAATGGTCTTAATCTTTTGACTTAAGTTTTGTGAAGGGGTTCTCTAAGTTAGTTTTATGTCATATTAAGTATTATACAACAAATAAATGTGGCTTTAGTGTAGACTTGATTTTTCAAATTAAAAAACAAATTCAAAGTTACCTCACCCCTCAAAACTGCCACATGAAATGGTTCTGTTGTGTGATACAATAGATAACATGGTTATTCTTTTAGGTATCTTCTTAATAAGAGAGAGATGTGAACCAAACTGGAAGGAAGCCAGGCACTCTGTTAATAACACAATACACAGTCTGATACAGGGTAGTGAATTCTCATTGTGGCTCTACAAAGCGTTAATGAAGTTCTAATTTAAAAAGCAAACAGAAAACCTCTACATTGCACCATGGGGACCCAACACATTTTTATCACATTGTATTGTGACTAATATTAATATTGTTAATTAACAAGCTTTCTTGAGATCTAGGAATATTATGGCAACAAGTTTGTTGGTTTTTTTTTTTTTCAAGGCTGCTTAATGTTTCTCAGTACCTCCAAACAGGAGCAGTGAAATGGAATGATCTAAAGTACTTGTTCAGAAGATCAAAAAATGAAATATATTTTTGCTAAGTGAAAAATAATTACAGTATCTCAACTTAAATGATTTTTTTAACTTTAAAATCAGAACACAGAAACTGCCTTGCTGAAGGATGGAATCATAACTGGATCATTTTAAGAGAGGGCAATATTTATCTTCAGAGGAAAATGAAGCTTAACAGAACTAAGGACACTTTACTTCTTACTGAGAGATTCCACACGGGGGTTTAATGGGATTTAACTGACGCACTTGAATTCATACCACTAATTAATTTGGCTTAACTTTCTCTTGTAACCTCACATAGACAGGATCTAAGTGACTATGTATTCCTTTTCTTATATAAAGTCCATTGTCAGTATTGGTTATCTAGGTAATTTTCCAATACTGTGGTTTTGTGTAGGACTTTCTGCTTGTGCTCCAGCACCTCGTTGGGTTTTTTTAAGATATTAAATGCAGTGGCAAAATCTATCCTACAGAAAACTAGATGATACCATTTTCTCCTGGGATGGGGCTAAGGAGTGGCTGTGCTAGTTTGATATTCTGGTTTGTTTTGGTTTTTAGTGATGCTAGTGACTTTTTAGAGATGCTAGTGGCTTTGTAGTTTATAAAATAAATTAAAAGACAAGAAAAGCCTAGGGTTTCATCACTATAAAGTGTGCACTATGTGTTAAGTTAAAATGACATTTTAGAAGATGCCATTTAAGAAGTTTAGCTCCTTGTCACAACTATTTTCTCATATTTTTAATACTGGAATAACAGTTTTCTGAAGTGGTACTAGAGAGAAAGTGAAGAAGCTGTTCTTTGTTAAAAGTTGTATCAACCTAACCTGCAATCTCATGTAATGAAATGGTGTAATCATAATTTTCATTGCTGTGTTATGTCAGTGGGGTGCTCTTTAACTGTCTGTTTTCATTACTGAAGTTTGCATTTCTCCAAGTTCACCCTAATTAGATTTTCTCAGTTGATAAAATATGGGCAGTACTTGATCTCGTCTGGTCTCTTCCTGTGGTTCATAGAAACTTGGTACAGCTTGGTATGAAAGAAGATTTTTGTTACAGTCTGCTTGGGACTGTTCAGTGCTGGGCAGAGCATGTATTCCTGTGGGCCTTTCTATGTACTGCCTGTTATTTGATTGACTTGCTGGTACACATGGTACTGACTTGCTGGTACACATGGGTTGGTCTTTACAGACTACATAAAATTGTTTATTTTGTGGTAACAGTTACGTGGCTTGTTGATGGACTATAACAACAACTACATGTGTATTAAAACTGTGCCTCAAGGAGTTCACAATGTTAAATAATTTTTCTATGACTTACCGAGGCTTTGCCGTCAGGTTTTCATCTATGATTTCTTTGCAGATGCTTTTAAAACAAACAAAAAATGGTAGAAGTGTCTGTTATCTTTGTGCACAAGTAAGCTAATGTCTCTGTAGAGTTTAAAGAAGAATCATCTAGAAAGCAGCCTTATTCAGGCTGAGTTCTATTTTGTAACTCAGTTACTGAATTGATCACCTGCATTCGCATGGATCCAGAAACAAGGAATGCTTGTGAGAGCACTAGAAATACAGACCCTTTTTTGGGTCCGTTTATAAAGGTTGAGTTTTCCATGGTCTTTTTGAAAGATGTAGTGACAAATCATGTCTTACAGAAGACATAATTGCTACTCTTCCTTTTACAGGTCCAATGATGCACCAGCAGCCTCCCTCCCAGCAATACAACATGCCACAAGCAGGTGGCCAGCATTACCAGGGGCAGCAGCCACCCATGGGAATGATGGGCCAAGTTAACCAAGGAAATCACATGATGGGTCAAAGACAGATTCCTCCATACAGGCCGCCACAGCAAGGTAGGACTTCCCTTCAGTGTTTTTACATTGATTTTAAATAACCATCTTGAAAACTATTTTAAATCATTCCCTTGCTTACACCAAATTTCGATCAAATCATTAGGTGTCACAGACTTGTTTGCAGACTCTTTTTTGTACTCTTTTACGGGTGGTTCTTGCAGCGATTACTGGTATCACCATGAAACGTGAAGACAAGTATTTATTGTTTTAAGGTCTTTCTGACAAAAAGTATCTAAAAATACTCATCTCAGATATGCTGATGCAGAATTCTGTTTCGATATTTAAATAATAGGTACAGAAAAGGAACAGAGTACCTGCTTGGTTCTGAAGTTGCTCAGTTACAAAAAAGGAACAATGTTTCACAATCTTCGTTCTCTTTTTTTCTTTTTTTTTCCCAGTCCTTTTAGAAAAGGAGTAACTCTGTTTTTTAAACACCTTAGTCTGTTATACACATGTTCCTAAAATGAGCTCAAAACTGAAATTCGATATATATGTGCTCAATCTAGTGCAGCCAAACTGTGTCTGTGTATATATATAGATACATTTATTTAACTTTTTAAGTAAACCAGATTACATATGTTGTCTGAAATGCAACGATATGGGTGGGGAGTACATTTGAGAAGTATTTCTCATACTAAAATCAGAAATTAGCAGGCTTTATAACAGAGAAAACAAGTTATTTACGTATTGACTGGTTGTGGTTTTTCAGGCCCACCACAGCAGTACTCAGGCCAGGAAGACTATTATGGGGACCAATACAGTCATGGTGGACAAGGTCCTCCAGAAGGCATGAACCAGCAATATTACCCTGATGGTAATCTCTCATAAATGTTAACTTTCCCATTTTCTATACCTGCCCAATACTAATGTAATCATATGCCCAAAATTAGGGAAAGAGGCAAGAACAGTAATTGGATATCATACCTCACATTTACAAAACATTTCAAATTCAGAATTGTTACTACAGTTTAAGTTACTATGACTAGTTAATTTTACAACTTACTCAAAGTATGTAATTTGTAGTACTCCCATTTGAAACTCTAACAACAGTTATAGTATTTCAAAATTAAGTTCTGTAATTGGTTTATCTAAAAGTATGGAGAGTTCCTTAGCATATCTAGTATAATTGAGATGAATTAAAACAGTCATTAACTTTATAATAAATAAGAGGGGGCGATATCCTTTTATTAAAGATTTTATTGGAGTGGAAAAACTTGCTAAAACATGGTTTTTCTGTAAATGCTCTTTTTTTTTTTAACTTAGTGTTTAGTTTTCATGTAAGTCACACAAATGTGTTATTGCTGATATGGTATGGGCCTTTAGTTAATTTTTATAAAGGAATAAAATGGTCCCTGCCCTGAGGAGATTGTAATTGTGAATCCTCTTTAGAAGTCCCCCCAGTGCTTTCAAGACAAGACTGGAACTTTGAGTTTCATAAATCTGTCCTCCTACTTCTCAGAATTTAGAGTGCTGAAGGCTATTGGATTGTGTTATAAATCAGAAAAGTTGCAATTAACCTGTGTTTAGGCTGAGCAGAGACTGGGAGAACAAAGATGCTGACTCATGACTACTGTGATAAAACCGTGTGTGCAACTTAATGGTATCTTATGAAGTTCAAGGAATGTGGTAGATGTTAATGTTTTAAAAATGTATATGAAGCAAAGCTGTGTGTCAAAGCAACTACCCATTGTAAATAAAAGGATACAAGTTAGGTGTTTGAATTTTAATTTCCATTAAATTGATATTAAGATACATCAAGCCACATCTCTATAAGCTTGCATGTATTATTTTTGGAGACATATGTGCAGAGTTATTTTACAGCTTGCATTAACTTGTAATTACTAAGCTTTAATTTTGGAACTTTTATGTTACAGTCATGAACTTTAAATGGTTACAGGCAATTTTCTGTAGTAAGGGCAATTCAGTGTTACCATCAACAGCTCTGTGGCAGCACAGATGACTTCTCTAAGACCCATTCCTTCTAAAGATTAATTGTTTATCATTACCTCATTATTAATCTTATACAGAACATAAACAACCTACTGTAAGACTTTTTTTAATGGTTATGTATTTATGTTAGATTCAGTCAATATCATATGGTACAGTTGCAGAACTAATTACAGAGACCACTTAGTTTTAGAACTGTTTTCTTCTTTCCTTATTTTTATTCCAAAATTTTATTCAAAATTTATATAATCTGTATCATTTGATTTCAAATTTAAACAAAGTTTTGGCTTGTTTTCTTGACCAAGTTAGCAATAAGATGTATTTTGGTCATCTGCAAGACAAAATATATTTGCATATATTGGTTTCTTAATCAGAGATGCCTGTAGTCTCTGAAAAGGAAGGTTTGTTTGTAATGATCCTACTCAGGACTGGAATGTAAGAGGAAGTGTTTTCTTAAGACTTGTAGGAATTCTGTTTGTAGAGAAGACCTTGAGAATGTTGCTTTCCTGTCACTTAAAAGCAAAATTTGATGTAGACTGTGGTTCATAACTTCATTGAGCTTTATTTGTTATATTTCACACTGCTTTTAGCATATGCTTTTGAATTGGAGATCAGCAGAACAGGTGTTAGACAAAGTATGATAATTGCTTTCTTTGTTCATTCTAATTTAATTCAGGTTATTTACATGTGAAAGGCCTAAATGCTTTCTTTTTTTTTTGAGTGAAAGATAAAGTACCCTTTTTTTTTTTCCCCACCAACAAGGATTATCAGAAGGTTTAAGACCATCCCTTGCTGTGATATTGCTAAAACTGCATTAAGCCTTTTTTTTTTTCCTGTCACATGTTAATTCAATATGAAAGGAAATCATATTAATAAGTCTTTGGCTAATACAATTGAAAATTATTTTTTCATGTATATCCACTTGAAATTTTTTTCATTTTTCTGAGAAATGAAATATTTTTAGGGTTTTCACTCAGAGGCCATTAACGTTTCTTCCTGTCTCTTGTCGAATTGATGTAGGTCATAATGATTACGGTTATCAGCAACCGTCGTATCCTGAACAAGGCTACGATAGGCCTTATGAGGATTCCTCACAACATTACTACGAAGGAGGTATCTATATACCTTCACACACATACGCACATACATTCCCTTTCCTCCCCCACCCGCAACGGGAACAAAAATTCTTGCACAACACAACTTATACCCATGCAAAGCTCTTGTAGAATACTAGTTGCTGGCTGTCTTGAAAATTGCAGGGAACTTGAAGCATTCAGAATAATTTCTTGCAAACACCTAAAATATATAACCACAATTTGCCATTTCTAACAACAGTAAAATGACTAAAACACTCTAGAGATTTTTTTTTTTTACCTCAACGGAAATTTTTATTTAAACATAAATTTGTTGGTTCAGTTGTATATCTTTTTGTGTGTGTATATATTTTGTATAATTATAGTGCCATTAGGAAACAGCTTGCTGATCTTGTGTAGCTAGTCTGTGCTCTTGTAGCTGTCCTTAATTTTGTCTTTTTTTTTTTATTTTATTTAGCATAGTCATGATCTTATGACTGTGATGTTCCAGTAAATGTAATGCTCGTTTGGCAGAGATGCTGAAAATGCTGCAGTTCAACTTTGCAAAATTGGCTTTAACTGCAGTTTGTTTGGCCGAATTCCTTCTGTTTGGTTTGAGTTTTCTTTGTTTTGTTCAGTTTTTGAAATCAGTATTGCATTTTCATTTTGGTCTTGTGTTGTTGGCTGTGCATCTTAGGAGTTAAAAAAAAAAATAGAGTAGGTATCTTTATAAGTTTTTGCTTTCTTGCAATCGTCTTACAGGAAACTCGCAATATGGTCAGCAGCAAGATGCGTATCAAGGACCACCCCAACAGCAGGGTTATCCACCACAACAGCAGCAATATCCAGGCCAACAAGGCTATCCAGGACAACAGCAGGGTTATGGTAAGAACCTGAAGATGCAGACAGCCACAAAAAAGAGCAGGATTGATCCTCATATGTTATACCATTCCTGGTTTACTGAGCTGAAAGCCCAGGCTTGTGCAAAAAAGGTGTATGCCCACAATGTTACTGGGCCAAAACAAGGAGATGTAGAAGACATCATCTTTTGCGAAGTAGATCCAGTGTTGGCAGTCAAGGACAATGTGGTAACATAGAAAACTGAAGGTCCCTAAAAAATATTGTAGGAGGTGTCTGTAATTTAGAAAGACACAGAAAGACTGCTGTTTCCTGTCCCGTGTAGGTGAACACAGAGTCAGGAGGATGAAAAGTTGTCAGAGAGCTATTTATACCCTTTCATCCCTGGATTTGCCATTTAGAACAAGATCTTTTTAAGACTAGTTTAAAGTTTCACCCAATGTCCATGAATCATTCTTTTACAATTCTTGCGCTGATCAATAAGGAAATGAATAGAAGCACTGCCAATGCAGCTTTCAAGAGAGTTTGTCTTATAAATTTGCACTAGTAGTGCAAACCTCTTGAAGTATGGCAGGAATGAGAAATACTGTGTGACAAGGAAGATAATGTAGTCCTTGGATTCAAGGAAAACCTACCAAACAGGAAACTTAAAGTAGTAGTATGTAATTTTTGTCCATTACCTCTGAAAACTTGAGGTCAGAAAAGCATACTGAAAATACTGCTCTCAAGTTTTGCTTTCTTGCATAAGGCTGTGTATATGTCTCGAAGAAGGAATCTCTGAAATCTAGTTTCGTATATTTTAATTCTTAGCTCTCTTGGAGGCTTAAATGCTAAAACTGTCATTATTGTGGGTATGTGAAGAAGTGCATGGCTGACTTATTTGTCATGTAGATAAATGCCAGATTTGCATTAAATCCAGTTATGTTGAGACAGAGTTAAGTTTTAAGAGGATCCGCTGAGATTCAGCAAGTTTTCTTCTTTCATAAGTAATGGATGAATTGATAGTTCTGAAATAATATTCAAGTACTTATATTCTGCTAAATGTAATACAGGAACAGAATAAAGATCAGAGTGAAGGTCCCTCCAGCTCATTATTGTAAATGTTGTAGGTAAAGAAGTAAAATTTAACTTATTCTGAAAATTTAGGTTAAGACATACTAGAGGAAAGGAATAAAGAAATCTGGTGGAGCAACTTGACCACTGTAATTTGTAAGCCCAAATAACATACTTCTCAATTTCTATTTTTTTAACAGAACTAGATACCGAAGTTCTTTTTTATGATATAAAATCTATCACTGAATATTTAGGATTCAACTATAAATAATTACCATGAATAAATAAAACCAAGTTTCGTTTGTCAGTTGAACACAGCACTTCTTAGGATATAGTATCCTTACTTGATTTAATATTTAATTGCTTTCTAATTTGTTAAAATAAATCAGCATCCAAGTCATTATTTTTTATCTTCAAGGTTTTGTTCCACTGTAGAAATCTGAAACTGCATAGTTCAAGGGGATTTGAGGCCTGAGGAGAATGGTAATAGCCTCAGGTCTTCTCCAGTTCATCATTTTGACTGTCTCTTAGATCCAGAACTACTGAAGGAGTTACCAGCTGATGTCATCTTACTGTCCAGTGCCTGTAGCTAAAACTAGCCCTCTCTAGCACTGAATCACACTGTTGCTAAAACACATGTGTTTCTTCTGAGAAAAGTGTTGGTTTGTTTAAAAGACAGCACTCCTAAATAGTTGTCACTCTTCCTGTTTGCCAGGAAGTTTTTGCGGGAAGTGTTGAAGAAGCTAACTTAGATCCACAGCAAAAGATCCTTATGAAGTGTCACTGAAATATACGTATACACCATCCCTTCCCAGATAGGAAGGGATGAGGTTAATTTTGTTTAGAATGTGGCTGCAGTGCCTGATGATACTAATATGCAGTGTGGACAGTTTGAGTCCCTGTGAATAGTAACAGAGTTTGTATTGACAAAAGAACTGCTTCCTTTTACAGCCAAAAAAAGGCTGGAGCCAAAGTTGTCGGGTTTTTTTTGTTTTCCTATCATTTTCCTGGAAAGTTCAGATGACCAGAGGAGTATGGAGGAGAGAGTGGCTTATTCCATCTCACCATAGCGTTACTGGTTGTCACATCTCTCATTTTATGCATGTTACTTGTTACTTGTTTGCCTGACTTATGATTGCTTACTGTGGTGTGAGAACTGACTTTCTGGCGGTGCAGCACTGCTAGTCTCTTCAAAAGGTCCAAAGCTAAACGCAGATGATCATCTGCCTGCTCCTGGCATTATAAAGTTCTGGAACTGGAGCAGCATACATGAGGAGGAGAGTGTGCATCCCTAAATCCTGGAAGGTGCTCATGTTTATGTTTTGTCATTTCTTGCTTTGTTCTTCCTTGTCCTATGACCCCATCTGTGGAACTACATGCATTGATAATAAATAATATATAAATAAAAGGAAAGGTTTCTGTGGTTGGAGCACAGGCCCTGTCAGCTAAGGTCCTTTCAAGGGTGATGGGAGGACCACTGATCCCTGATGTATTTTTAAGTAGAAAAAGACCTAACTCCACCATCGTGATACTTCTTAGTGTTGCTCAGTTGTAAAATTCAATGCTTTTACTGTTTTCTTCTTCCTAACACCTTAAGCAATCTTTTTAAATTTTTTTTTGTTGCATTTTTATGATCTCTAGGCCCCTCCCAGAGTGGTCCAGGACCTCAGTATCCCAATTATCCACAAGGACAAGGCCAGCAGTATGGGGGATACAGACCCACACAGCCTGGGCCACCACAGCCACCACAGCAGAGGCCTTATGGATATGACCAGGTATTCTTTCATAGAATCATAGAGTGGATTGGGTTGTAACGTATCTTAAAGACTGTCTAGTTCTAGTTGTGATTTTTACTTATTTGATAATCTTAGTTTCTTGTGTACATTTAAACTAATGAAATTTGAGGACATGATCTCTCAGGTGTGTATATTCAGTTCTTACGGATTTTATTTCCAGGTGAGCTACCCAGAATCATTTGGTGTGGTCAGTCATTCTCTTCTGAGTTTACAAAGTTTTAATGCAATTTGGCGAAGTGAGGCACTCCAGACAGTATTTTTGGACCTCAAAAATTAAGGTGATCTGTTCCGTAGCCTCATGGTGAATGACTAATATGAAAGATGAGGTTCCTAAATCTCCGGGTGGATCATTCTTCATTACTGCTTTGTAATAAAAATGCTTGAATTGATTTTCCACAAACACAAGTACAGTAATTCTCCTCTTCAGTTGCAGAACCACCTCTGGTGTGCAACTGAAGTCTCTCTACTTTAGAGCTGTGTGGGGAGACATGAAGCTTATTTTTTTGCACCAGTTTTCTCTGAGCAGTATAAAGGAACACTGAACATGAGAGAGAAGTGACCTGTAAAATCCACTGCTTCTTTCCTGTCACTACTAACATAAGTTTAAAACAAACAACCACCAGAACTCTAGGCTGAAGTTGTAGTGGAGGATCCTGGAAAAAAACTTGTCTTCTAATTAAAGGATGAAGCGGAGGTTTTATTCCCGTAGAAGGTACTAAACTGTAAGAATCTAATCTTTGCAATATGAATCGTTCAGATTCAAACGTACACTATTACTTTCTTTGGTGCAAATAAAATGGAGACTAACTAAATATACCTTATGATCAAGTTATGGTTCTAGTGTTTAAATAAAATCCTGATATGTCAATAGAAGATCAGCTGAATTTTCAAGAAGAACTTGCCCTTGGCAGTGAGAATAGCCACAGTTGCTCAGTTTCTAAAGGAGAACAGTTGGCTTGCTTTCTACAGAAATTAGAAAAGGCAAGAAAGAAAGAAAGAAAGATCTCTTTCAGTGTGGTAGAGATGTAATTACTTGTAATTATCTAATAGTTAAAACAAAATGCTTATTCACTGAACTAATAGTTTCCTCCTGCAAATAATAAGCTACAGGAAAATGCTTTATTTATGGCAAATATAGGGTCAAGGAAACTTAATATCAATTTGCTGAGTTTCTTCCATGTTTCTGTGCCGTGGAAGTGAATAACCCTCTCTGTAGATAGGCTGTAATGCTCCAGTTTGTGCAATCTAAGTTCCACTGGGAAACTCAATTATAGAAGACCTCTCGACTCTTTCATACTAGCCATTCCCATAGGAATTTGTGCTGCTTAAATTCTCGTCTGGCAGCTGTTCTGAAACTCTTCTTCCTGACTGGTTGTCATATTACAGTGGAAAAAAATGACATTGCAACATAAAACTGGAATTTAAAATACGGCCTTATTGTGATGGTACTTAACATGGAATGGTGATGGGACCACAGTTTGGAGAATGTTTTCTTCATAGCGCACTACTTGTTTCTGCAAGCCTTGAACCCTGTGGTGAAGGAGCATGGTAAGCATGTAGCATTGATGCCTTCACCTCTGCCCGCCTCTGCTGTACATGACTTTCTGTCAAAAGCAATAGAGAATATCAGTAAAGGTAATATTTCTTTGTATCAGATCTGTGGAATAGTTGATTTGTATAGGATATGTTGACTAGTTCTTTATGTTCACCAGGATGTGCCTTGATTTTTGAGATGCATCTATCAGTCCATTCTGTGATGCTTTATATGAGTATTTTTAGGTATCTCTGAAAGCAGGTTAGTTTCATAAATACTTTGAATTTAGGTGACCTTGTCTTTTTGAAAGTGTTTTCAAAATTTAGGTAGGAAATAATTCTCATCTTTTAATTTTGACAGTGTTTTGCAGATTTCACAGCAGTCTATTGAATTTAAAGATGAACTCTTCTGATCAATTTAGGTTCTTGGCTTTAAATCCATATCATCAGTCTTAATTCTACATTAAAACACAAAGGATTTGTAGTGAGGTGAAACTCTGTGCCACCTAATCATATTGGCATAATTATCATTTATTGTTACTTGTTTCTACCATCATAGTTAATTTAGATGGTCTTCTGATTTCAGTTTTTAATACAGGAAAATATGTTTTGTGGTCTAATTATGCATTTTGAATTTCTTTTTTAGGGTCAGTATGGAAATTACCAACAGTGAAAAAGTACTCACATTCCGGTAGGCAATATCTATACTAGCAGCCATATTGTCTCCTCAGCACTGCAGACATCTTCCTGAGATGAGAACCTCCCATTCCATCTAGCTTTTGGAAAAATCTTGTGGCTGTTTTGTGGTATACAGTCTTTATGGGTTAATTGTTAAAGACTGTAGATTCTCAGAAACTGATTTCACATCTCTACTCTAGATGGCAATATTGGACAGAAAATATGTGACATAACAATTTGCAGTGAGTTGAAAACTGTATGTCAAATAGACTGTTACAGACTGAAAGGTGCGAACAGCTTTGTATGTTTATGAAGGTTATGGGAATTTAATATTTTTTCCACAGATTTTTTTTGTAGGGGGAAAGGGGAAATGCACACTTTTTACAGCAGCAATATTTTGTATATTATGTTTTTCATGTGGTGAATATGCAAGACAGTACACTACTCGCTGGGCAGGATAAGAAATCTGTTAAAAAGGGGTTGGGGCATGATAAGTGCTTGATTGTATAAGTCTTGAAATGGTGTACAATAAAGATAACAGTGAAAAAAGATGGAGAGCATCATACATCACTGATAGGTTCATGTACAAAGAATGAGAATCCCAGTTATCTAAAGGGGAACATAATTAAGGACAGTATAATATAGTCTTGTGCAAAGATAAATTTTTTTAAGCTTTCCAATTTTTCTGAGTGAAGCATTTTTGTAAAAATTGTTTCTAACATAGTTTGACAATTTTCTGCAACGTTTTTTGGGTAACAAGATAAACGTTTGGGTTTTATTTCTCAAGTGTTTTGTCACAGCTTTGCATAAGCAAGCTGTAATCCCTATTAATAATTGCAATAACAGAGAAAATGACAAGTGTTAATTTTACTTGGCTTGAATATGCAAAGAACTTGAAAAAGAATATGGAGGACAGGGCTGTATTGTATAAGTGTATTTTAACCTTTAGTTGAATAATTTGTATGTATCAAAATAGCCTAGAAGACTTTGTAAAGCCTATCTAAACTTTCCTAACTAGGAGTTAATATCTTTAGAAAGGGGGCATTTTTTGTGTGTGTCCATTTTTCTTATTGGTTAACATGAGACCAAGGGATGTTTTATAACATCAAATAAAAAACCTGTTGGTAAGGTAAATGCCAAATTTTGTTTTGAACTGCGTTAATGCTTATAGTGTTGCATGTGAGATAGAGGCAGCACCTTGATCAATAGCATAGTACACAAAAAATTGGTTTTGAGACCATCCTGCGACTGTATATCAGATAAATGGATATTCTGTTGTGCAGCAATATATGCATTTCCTGACAACTTTTATAAAGGACAAAACTTAAAATTAGCCCAGGAGTTAAATGATTTCTTTTTTTCAGTTGAGAATCGTGTCTGGGGAGAAAAAAACAACTGGTGTTTATAATATGTAACACACATAGAAGACCAGATTTTAAATTTGTTCATAATTTTTAAAGGGAAAACAATTTTCTTAAAGTTGATAGAAGATACACATCAAGGTTTGAACAGATATGGCATGAGGAACATTATTATGAATGAAATGCTTGTAGATTCTGTGCCAATTTTCCACCACTGTGTACTTCATTGCTATTTAAAACTGTACTCCATCAATTCTAACGGAAGAATAAATTATTTGTGATTTTAATTTTCTCATTTGTTTCTTTAAATTAGATCCCTATCACTCTGATGTCTCATCTGGAGACTCTGCTCTGCGTTTTTATTTTATAGAAGTTTGGCCAGAATAACCAAACTGTATTTGCATTCTAGGACTTTATCAAAATTCTCTTGCCATAGCCAAGTTAATTAGAATTAACTGTTCAGTAATCAGCATGTTGTGTAGGTTGTTTGTTACGAAATTCTTCCTCTGAAAATGAAGGTCCATGAGGCTATAATCAAGATGACTGAATTAGATAAATGAGTTGAGGAGGCAAAAATGGGTTGAACCCAACCTGGTGTAGATATGTTATCTCATTTGAAATAAGCTCAACTGACATTAAGAAATAATTTGTCTTGCCAGCCCATCTTCTGTTGTCTTATTCTACTTTTTAATGGAAACTAAAATTGCAATTTTAATAAGCAGAATTTCCTCCAGGGTTTCCCTCCTAGAGACTACTGCATTTGCAAGGTTTAATTGTTTTATAACGGTCCTGTTTCGTAAAACTTTTTAATTGGTGGTGACAAAAATTACCTTATTCCTCTGATACTCTGCCAGAAGAACAACTTGAGAGGAGATAGCTCCATGCGAAAAGATTTCTACTAAAATTATATATTAAAAAAGAACCTGTTTTCTCTAAACAAAAAAGAAGCTGGAATGCACGAGAGGAGCAGGATGAAATAGCAAGGTTCATTTTAGTAAGTATTCTTTATAAAAATAAAATCCAACCAATAGGAAACTAGTAAAAAAGGGTTTACATTTGGCATTTTACATGTACAGTGTCAAAAATAAGACCTAATAGGGTGACTGACACCGTGAATCAAATATGTGAACAAAAATGATACATATGTTCAAAGAGTAAAGAAGAGAGGAGTTAATGAATTAAGTGACTTTTAGTTACCATAATGCTGTGATTTTTTGCCGTCACATTTTGTCCTTTTCAGATGGTTTTATTTCCAGTCCTGCACCGTGAATGACTCAGAGAATGGAGGATCTGGCTGTGTTTAAAGTAATTGATTTTCTGAGGAAAATACTCCTGATTAAAGAGGGGCAAGGACTTCAGTGCAAAAATATTATTGTACTTCTATATTTCTTACCACAGAGGATGCTGAAACACTTTAATGTGATTTAAAAAAATATAAAACTTAGAGATTCCAAAAAAGGAGAGAATGCTTAAATTTACAAGATGAAGAGAAATTGTTACATTGGCAAGTCCAGGTGGAATTTAGTCAGAAACCCTGAAGTTTAAAATGAAAGTAGCTGCTTATCCTACATGGGCAACAGTTGCCGTATCATAAAATAGCAACATAAGGGTGAAATCCTATGAAATGAACCCAAACAAACCTTCTGAAGTGAATTGATAGCTGGATAAAGTAGTAAGTTAAATTAAAAAAAAAAAAAAAAAAGGATATGAAATTATGTTTGTATAAATGAAAAACAAAACACCCCCAATAAAATGTGCCCATTTATCTGCTAGAATTATTGTAAGAGATAGCACAATCTGATGGCATCTTTCTGTTCAAAAAGCCTGAAGTTCTCTGAAAAGCTGCTACCATAAAAATAAAGCATGCAGTAAGGTGGATTGTGAAGCAGTGAAAATTAGATAAAATGAGGGGAGAACAGGAATAAATACTAAATATAAAAAATGATGAAGATTGATAACAAATTATGCCAGGGCTCTATTGGGACCACTGATTAACACTTAACAAATAAATTTGAGAAAAGAATACATAGTCTGGTAGCTAAATGAGGTGGAAATGGTGCTGCTTAGATTATGCAGGACTTAAAACTGTTGAAATGCAGTGAACCGTAGCAGAATTTAAGAAGTGGCTGGTGTTTACGCATACAACAAAGTAGGTACTGCATGGGATAATACCATTTTACTCATACGCAGTTAATCAGTCAAGAGAAATTCTATGGCTCGTGCAGTATAAAACTTCTGTTCAGTGGGTATCGAAAGTCAGAGTGCCACCAAAATGTTCAAAAAGCAGTGATGTGGAACGCCTGATAAAATACCATAACACTGCTCAGAGTTCTGTCAGCACTCTGAATTGTTGTGTTAATCCTTGTATCTCCCATATCAAAAAAAAGACAGCTCAGGTAAAAGATAAGTGGGTAATGAGTGGTCAAGATTGAATGAAGTATGTTTGGGATTCATTTCAGAAGTCGGTATGTATCAAACAGTGGTACATAACAGCGTAGTTTTTGCAAGAAAATGGACAACATGATAAAAATTAAAGGCAACACCTTTAAAATCAGTAACAAGAAATGCTTTTTACGACATGCACACCTGCAAACTCAATCCTTAAGATATTATTGAAGCCAGGGGCTTAGAAGGATTTAAAAAATGAATTTGATGGAGATATATATATATATATATATATATATATATGTATGAGAACATGCATGGTTACATTAGATAAGATGAAACAGTTTATTTTGAAAGGATGTAAAACGTCATGCTTCACAGCCTTACGCAACAAGCAGCATGCTAGTTTGGAAGATACTTCTGTCAGTGCCTTAACACTAAATACTGAGAGTATATTTAGATTTGTGTTTTATCATAACTTTTAGAACCTCATTCTGCAAAACCTAGAAGTAGGCCCTATTAGCAGCAGACTGTTGGTTTAGGTTGCAAAATTAAATGTAGATCTGAACTGGTGGGGCAGTGTTCTGTTCCACATTTTTTTTTTTCCCCCCCCCACGGTGAAATATATAATCCAAATAATGCAAATAGTGAAATGCTTACGTTTCAAGTTAGCAAGATGCTGGATGCTGTAATTGAATTCTCATAATCTTGCTATGACATAGTTTTTCAAGACAAATTCTTGACTAATCTAGCAGAATGTATGATTTTCCTATACCTCGGATCTGATAATTTTGTAAGGGGAGTTTTTTTCAGGCTTTTTTTACAGATAATGTTTTCTAATTTTCCCTTACTATTCTTCACTTGGCCTTTAAGAAGTGAAGATAGTTCAGTATGTCAGTGACTCTGCATGTTTACCCCTTGGGTTTCTGGTATGGAAGAGCTGTGGGGCTGGGAAGGAAGCTGCTGGAATAGCCAAAGCCATTAGTCTGTGAACTCTTCAGAGTGCTGTGTTATATTCACTTGCCTTGACGCTTTTTAAACAAATGGTGTAGGTGAATTGCCATATAAATGCTTTTGCATTTTGGTTCATAATTTTCATTTAATCTAAAAGTTAATTTTACACAGCATAAATTCTAATCACCTCCTGCAGTTGGTGTTGCCAGAAGTGTGCTGGCATCTTGACACAGGTCTATTACAGATACTCTTGTAGAAAAATGCCATTTGCTAGGGCAGGCTTGGTAGAAATACACATTTTGTTTTTATGAAATTAACTTACATCAGTTTTGCCTCCTGTTTTTTAGCAAGCTTCAAATCAAGTGAAGAATTTTTAATCTCCAGTATCAAGCTGCCTTCTTTACATTTCTCCAGTAATAGCTTTTTGCATCCCAGAGCCTCCTTTCCACACAGCTACAATATAAATAAGTGGCACAGTTCTCAGAGTTTCTATCTAAATACTGATTATGGCCTTACTTGTTAAGATAGTTTCTTGTCAAGTTCATCCAGTGTCAATGTCAAAGGTTAATGGTCTGTATATCTTTTTTTTTAAATATTTTTTTTTTCCCCAGCAATGATACAGATCATTTCAGAGCTAGCTCTTCTTATTTGAGCTCCTAGATAACCACATCTATCTGTTTGCTCCCAGGACTGTTTCCAGCTTGGATAAAATGTTTGCCTTCTATCATTAAATATCTTATTTAGAAAGTTCCTGTTGGGGGAAGAAGGGTTCTGCTTATAAGCGCCAGGGTTTTTAATTTCTTAAGCCTAGAGAGCCTGTACATCTGGGTATGACAAAGTATTTGCCAGCTTGATACTGGTTTCAGATTTATCCACTGCTTCAGCATCCATGTAGGCTCAGGAAAGGTAAGAACATCGAAAAAAACAAGGCAGGTGTGAAGGTTTCTGTTGTATCCCCTAAAATTTTTGGCTGATGTTAAGTGGTTGATTTTAGGACCATATTTAGATGCTTGGTGGCTACTAGGGTATCTGTAACTGCTACAAGTACCTTGTGTGCATGCTGACATGTGTAATGGAGCCTGGTGTTCATTGGGGCTTGTTAGGACTGTCACTATGCTCTTGCTATAAAGACACCACTGATACTTTATTACCACAGAATCTTAATTCTACATGGCCTGTATTATTTGCCCTTCAATTTCATGTTACTTTGTGTTTTCCTGTTCCCTGGCAGCAAGCAAGGAAATCAGGAAACTTAAGTGAGACCACACTCTGTTGAGGAAGGAGCAAGGAACATGGAGATGAATTAATTCGACTGCTTCAGTAATTCTTTTGCCTGCTTAGAAATAATGAATTTAAAATGTGGTAGACCTAAGGTCTGTGGGCCAAGCATGGTAGCAGTGACTTCCTGGCTAAGCTTTCTTGATACTCTGCCCTATCATCACTGGCAGCTGGTCACCATTTGAATCAACACTTGTCAGTATGTCTGCGAGACCAATTCGTATCCGTTTTTTTGAAATGAGTGGGCCAGAGTATCTTTTGTTGAGCTGCCTACATTTCTACTGAGAGTTGTTTCATGCTAAGGTGTCATTCTAGCTGGTGTGTGTTTGTTTCTTTGCAACATGTTGGTCCAGTAACTCAGGAGCTTGTAGGCTCCTCTGTGTGATGCCATCAGTCTTGCAGACTAGGTGAGTATTGAGAAGCACTCTCCTTTGTTGCTGTTTCTCTCTCATCATGGGAAAATGTTGATCATCTGTTCTGTTTCTGGAAACCATGACAGCTCAGCTTTTGATGGTGCCTGTCTTCTAGAAGGGTGGCAGGCAAGACTCACCGTGAAGCCTGACACAGATGCGCAGGTAGAACTGCTGCTGGAAACACTGGAAGATGTCTTTGACAACAGATAGCAATTATTTATGGAACTGCCAACATGGATGATAAGATCGTCTGTAGTTCCTCCTTTGGTATGTGTTTGGGACCACCCTCTCCGTTGTTATGAGGAGGGTATGAGCCCAAGAGATGACTATGAATTCATGGATTTATGTCATACTATTTGGAAGCAGGGCTTTTGGGTGAAGATCTCTATAGGGAACTGCTCCCTGATTTTCTAAAAGAGCACAACACCTTCCAAGCTGTACATGTGAGGGAGAGGGTGCCCAAGAGGCTTGCTTCTGTTGCTTAGTGGCCGATAACTGTGGAGTGGGAAAGTCTACTACAGGGAAGATGGACAACAAAATCTGCCTTCTCCTGGCAAAATCTAGTGCTGTAGGCACCTGTGACTGCATCAACAAGAAGAGTTTACTGCTACTTTTGTATGAGGCTTCATGGATTTCCACAAAGGTACTGACTGGCATCACTGGCCCAGAGTGGGACACACCTCTCCCCCACCATCTTCTGCACATGTACCAGCAAGAGAGCCTGGTACTCCTTTTTCTCCAGATAAATTAATATCCAAGGAGAGTAGATACCCAAGTGTACTCTGGTCAGTGGTGCCAACAGTCTGTGGCATAGGATCATGAGAGCATAAAGGGTCTGTTTATCCACCATACTGTACACCGATGAATCTGAGAGCTGTGTAGCCTTTGAAAGGAAAAAAAAATCATGGTGGTGAGATGGTGAGACTTAGAAGCATCCACATTTGTCAGATTTGGTTGAAATTTTTCTAAGAGCTCACTTTTCCTCAGGAGGCCTAATGAACAGCAAACTTCCACAGAGGTCTGTAATCTCAGAGAATGAAGACAAAGCATGTCATAGGGGAAAAAAAGTCTAAAGAAAAAAGAGTTCAGGAGAGCTGACAAGTCCTTAAAAAAATATATACAATGGGTAGACTTACATTAGCCCAATATGGAGGTCAAGAGGTCATAAGTGCCTTCAAAACAGAAGTGCACAGAAAGCTCTCATTAGGATTAAGCTTGCAAGAATGGTAGAACACTATTCACTATTTCAAGAAATAAAATCAAGGCAAGCCACAAAATGGAATGTAACTATTCAGTGATACTGGTAGAAAAGGAAGAGGTGGTCCATTACTTCACAGAAAACAAAAACTGTAGATAGCGTTGCTGAAGACTGTTCAGTTTAGGACCATTGCTCCTAGACTTAGGAAGGAATAATCAGTTGCACAAATACCTGATGAGGAACAATTCATTGCAGACAACTTTACTATAGTTACAGCAACTTATTAGATGGCTATCCCTATTTTAGGATCAAGGAACTAGTAAAATAACAGCAATAATGATACAGTCTAGATTTGTTATCTTAGTGCCTGTATCAGACCAATTTATGGCAGGAGGAAAGGCAGTGGGCACATTAGAGGTAGGCTTTTGGTGGGGATAATTATCCCCAGATGACTCCTGGCAAGAGGTAAGTATGGAGAGATGATGGTGGGTGGATCTCAGAGGGGAATAACATGTATTGATTGTGTTTATCAAACACAGTGAACTGACCACAAGATCCATAACAGTATATTGGCTCATTATAGTACAAAACATGTATTAGCTCTAACATAGATTACACCTTTACTTTTAATCCCTACCACCGCTGAGGGAGCCATGAACTTCCAGCAAAGGATCTGATGGGGAGGGAGTAAATAAACGATCTTGCAGAGAACCTGCCAGCTGCCACTTCCCACTGAAATGCATGCTGGGAAACCAGTAGGTGAAACTTATTTTGAACATGAAGTGCTGCTGCTGTTCAGCTGTACTATTGCTCCTTTTTAATTTAAGTAAAATTCCTTTAATTTTAAACTGTGTCTGCACAAATTCATGATGTTACGATTCAGAGGATCCCATACTCCTGAGTGATTTTCAACCTTACTAAGCATCAGTGCAAGTTTCCCAATTGATTCTGAGAAGCCGTGGCTTTTGGGAAGGTGAGAATCCAAGTTCTCTACTAAATAGGCTGTTCTTCAATCCACAGAAAATGGTGGTGCTTTTTCTGTTTTTGATACTGGGAACCTAATGTTGCTCAGGATATCTTTCCATCATCTTCAGCTGAGCTGGAGATGCCCTGGCTGGAGCTGCAGACAGTGCCTGTGCTAGGGAAGGAGGCTGTATCACCGTCATGAAAGGAGTTCCCATTCCCTAGACAGTCTTGCTTGAGCAGGGTGGAAGAGGAGGTGTTCTTCCTCTTTCTCTGTAGGAAGCAGCAGGTCAGCTGAGCAGCTGGGTGCCAAGCGCAGGGAGAACTGCACTTTCTAGGGTGAGGAGCATAGGGGTGGTCCAGCAGAGTCCCTGCAAGACACAGAGCTCACCAGAAACTTGTTTTTCAGAGGTATTTAATTGACCTGCACATACTGGTTTAGACCATAGTAGCTGGTGTGTATGCAAAAGCAAGTATTTCTGAGGTGTGCTGAAAAAATATTTTTGCACCATCTGTGGATATTTCCTAGCTAGTTAGCACAAAGATTAGGGAGTGATGGGGGTGGGGGATATACTGGGGACGATGACTGTATTATGCATATTTTGGCACTTCTGGAACACTTGAGACCGCAGGAGCAAAACAACCATTTATAGGTTATCTACAATCCCCTCACATTTTTAAGAAAAACACTTCAGACTCTCCTTAAAGGTTTATGAAGAGAATCCTAAAGACTGCATCTCTCTTCAGCAGCTGTAGCTCTACTAAGCCATCAAGACCTAGTACTTTAATTTCAACATCCCACTCTCTAGCAAGTTGTTGAAGCTCCATAGCAAAGTTGAGTACTTCAAATCCTGCCAGTTAGAGCTCAGTCCTCATTCCCACATAAACACAACCATTTTGCAAACATGATCTGATATTAATTACCCCCCTGACACCAAAAGTCAGGATTTCCTGATGCAGCCCGCTAATGTAAAATGCATTAGTGAAAACGCTGGCTCCAAGGGGTTAGGTTCTCTAAATAAACACAGGAAAATTCTTTTTTATTCGCAACTCCCAGGCTATTCTGAAAGACTGATTTCTCCAACAAGGGAAAAAAAAGACTAAAATCATCCTTGGGTTTTTAATAGGTTATAAATGCCTTTTTTTCTGTTCAGTTGCAGGACCTGAATGTCAAGTTGTAGATCAATGAAATCTGACTCTTTCTTGCCTTAGAATGAAGTTTGTCCAAGGTCCTTTCTGTGGTTGTGTGCTTTGTGTTGTGTCTCTAACAGCAGATGGCTGAGGATCAAGAGGACAAGATTGCACTTCGGACTTTTGGGCTAAGGTGGTGACAATAAAATTTGTGGGTGAAACAGGAAAAGTTTGTAAAAGCTAGGGAAGATTATTGTGTTAAAAAAAAATCTTAATTTCTAAGGCATGACTTAGAATTATTTTTCTTCCACTAAAAATGGGAAGGAGGACTCAAACAAAGCCAGCTTGCAATGAATGAGAAACGTTCAGCTCTGTTAACAAAATATGGCTGTGAGGCCAGTGATTTCCATCTGAGAAATTGTCCGTGTCCTCACTGGCAATACCAGCTTAAGGCATTGCCACCTTCTGCCAGTACCACAATGCGTTGCCTTCACGTTTGTGCCAAGAGTTGGACATGATCCGGAATCTGATCTGGCTTGAGCAGAAAAATAAGGAAACATTTTTTTTTTAAAAAACCCAGATAAATCCCCCAAGCCATTCCCAGCACTGGCCCAGGCACTGTTGTCTTGGGACACCTGATAGGCACAGTGAACAGCGAGAATAAGAGACAGCAGCAGCAGGAGCTAACCCAGACACGGCTGCCCAAAGCTACCTATTGCTGAGCTGCTGCTGCACCCCAAGTGCCAGTAGCAAACAGCTGGGGCTGTAACTTTGTTCTTTGTGTCGGCAGCATTTGCAGGGCAAGAGCTGCCTGCCCTGCCTGCGTGGGGCCCAGCACCCTGGGGTCGCCTGGGGAGGATCCCAGCGTGGGGCAGGACTGGAGAGCATCAGGGAGGAGTCAGCTGTACTTCCAGATGCTCTCCTCTCACTTGCTGGCCACGCTGCTGGATTTTTGAGCTCCTCCAAAGTCAAATACTGTAGAACTTCCACACTGGCTGTAAAAGGCAGCCTTAAAATGCCTGTGGGAGATTCCACAGAAGCAATAGACCAACAAGCCATAAACCAGCTTGGACTCTCCTGTCTCACTGACAGCTCCCCATCCTATTTGTGCCCAGAGCATTAGAAGAATTTTTGGAAATGGGACCCAAAGTATCCATTTTCGTTCTGCATCTTTCACTTTGCATTTCCTTACCTTTTTCTCCTTAGGGATCAGGGAAAGGGAGTGTGTTAAAGCCCTGGTCTAGCCCTTTCATACAGTATAATGAGACTGAAACAGTAGTGAGGATTTCAATCCATAAATGGCAAGTACTATATAACTAGATTGTCAAAATAATGTGTACTCAGTCCTCTTCCCATTTCAGAGAAGCTAAAAGTGTATGCACTGGTATGATAAGATCAGGTACCAATATAAGCATCTCATCCCCATCTGATTTGAAACACAAATGCCTATTTAATATTACTCTACTATAAATAAACAAATCTGTATCTGAAATGCTGTCCAGCATGTATAATAAAATCTATTCAGCTAATGGTCCCATCGCATTTATAAGAAGGGTTGAAACCTGCAATAGGTTGAAAGAAAATTCAATTAGAATTTCAACACAATACTTGTCCAGATCAAATTTTGTCTAATGAGGCACACTTAATCACTGGAAACTGCAGCATTTTTAGAGCAGTTTTCAAATGTTAATTTTGAGGGTAAATGCATCTTTTTATTTCAAGGTATGCCATGTTTAGTTACAAATTTAACTTTCTTGATTCCAGCTAAGATGAACACCCTTTTGGTCTTGGTGTTACAGCCTTGCATATTCTATTCTTTCGTTGAATCACATCCCTGAAAATGTTGTACTTTTGTCTTCCATACTTGTGGGGGGACAAGTGAAGTGGCAGCTTCAGTCTACTTCAAAATTTTTTCTTGATCCAAAAAAAAGTTTGCTGTACAAGTTTTCTACCAGGGTCAAGATCTAGGGGAGGGGGTAGAGGATTCTAAAATTTTGAAACTAAATACCTCTTTGCTACCCAGAGTTTTCAGAATTCATTCCTTGTCGCGCAGGTCTGAAAGGTTAAAAATAACTGTACCTCCTGAGACTTCTCCCTGGGCTGTGCTCTTCCCTGGGATTCTGTAAGCTTTTTCCACCCAAACTGGGTCAGCCTCCGTGCCTAATTTTAAAATCTCTGGGATCCAACGCTTTATAAAAATCAATGAGAACTTTCCCATTATATAATCCCAGCAGTCACATACAATATGCTCTGGCCTGATTTTGCTGAAGCTTGATTTTATATATTGAAATGGTGATTATTAGTTTTAAAGAGCTGCAAGCTCCTTGTGGAAAATTATGGGGAAAATTCTTCATCTGTGGAGTCTTTTTGCTGTCTCTTTATGCAGACTCTTTCCTTTTCAGGCAGGAAGACTACAGTTAAAATGAGAATGTTTCCTCATTGAATTTAGGAAATTGTCTTTTAAACTAAAGATTGAAAAAGTACGTTTTCTTATATTTGCTCTGATTGTGGTTTTTTATATCTTTTACTCTCAGAAAATTTAATTACGAGAAATGGTAATGAAAATCAATAATATCTCTACAATTATGGGTTTTCTAGACGTTTTGATACCAGAGTTGTTCATGCAGCTAGCCTGCAAGGTCTGGGAAGAACTCAAGCTGTATTAAATAATATAGGGGACCATAACTATCAGATCAACGAATAAACCAAAATTATTTAGGTATTTATGTAAAATACCTCATTGTTTTTCCAATCGCTGCTTAGAAAGACTCTTCTTTGCTTTGATGGCTACAAAATATTTGACAACTCTTTGAATGCTTACATGCTAAATCAGTGTCCATCCTACTCACCTTTTCCTTTCCTGTGCTCTGGCTTTTGTGGTGACATCCAGCTGTTTCTAGACTTAAGCTGTGTATTGGAACAAGATTTTTTTTTTTATATGCGTTTATGCAGCGCCTAGCACAGTGTCATCCTCATGCATGGCAGGGACTAGAAGATGCTCCTGCAAAGCAAATTAACAGTGTCTTTGGGATTTGGAAATGACATGAAGAATTATTCAAGATTCGGCTCCAGAAAGTAAATCACTAAGTCAAATTGTTAATGATAGCTGTGACAGGCCACTTGGTAGCAATGCATGGTTTGGAATATTATTGTAAACAATTTAACAAATACTTTAGATAATGAACAAAGTAATAAAAAATCAATGTCTGTTCCCAGATAATTTGTGAAAAGGAAAAAGGAGTATATTTATCAAATATATTGTTTCTGCAAATAGTTCACCTCATGATTTCAGAGGGGAAATAGGAAGAGAAAACGAGCTCAACAAAACAAACATCGGTTTGTGTGTCAATAACCTTGTAAATGGCAGTGACAGAAGGGAAATACAGCTAATACGATATGGGAACAAAATTGTTTCTAAACTGAGCATTTTGTTGTGACTCTCCCGAAGCTTACGAGCCCCATAACAATAACAAATCCAAGGGGTCGTACACTGCCGCCTGGTGCACTCCGCTGCCGGAGATGGAGCCGCAGGACAGCCCTGACTGTGCTGCTCCAGTAGCACTTCCCAACTCTCCCACTCTTTCAATCACCATCCAGCGCCTTGTATTTCCTTTTGCTCTCTGTTTGTGGCAAACGTCTGTTTGGGAAACAAACAGGCATGTTTCTGAATTCCAGGGGAACAGCAGCCTGGCTCACAGCAGATTTCCTTATGACTTTTTAAGGACAACATTAATATCATTTATAGTCATCTTAATCATTCCCTTTGACAGAAACAACCGCAGAAGAGGGAAACTTCTTCCAAGAGATTGACTCTGCCTTGCTTGTGGTTTCTCCCTTAATTAGGAAGCCAGAGGCATTTCTGAAGCCTACCTAGAATGGAGCTGGGCAGGTTTAGAAGCCCCAGGACATATATCATTTCAAAACTCAGCTACCCCAGACCCTAGCCCAAGGTGCAGATATGTCTGCGTGACCTGCTGTCACATTTTTTCCTCAGTGGCACTGAGTCTCACAGCAGCTCCCCTCCCCACCTCCCAAGGTTTTCATTTCAGTCTGGTGAATCACGCTTCTCCTGTCGTTGGGGTTCACAGGTGGAGGGGAACAGCTGCTCCAGAGAGGTACAATAAATTATTTTGTTTCCGATTGGAGTCGTTGTGATTTTTTTATGGGTTATTTTTAGTCTGATCAGACTTAGGAGAGGAAATGGGTAATGTCGTAGCTGAGATCAGGATGAAAATCAAAGCCAGAGGAGTACAGAAAACCCGCCTGTACTCAGAACCCCCCTTGCCTGCAAAAACACTGACTTATGACCTGGGAGAGCAAAGCAGTCAAGTGGGTGGGTGGCAGAGTCCTTCCAGTGCCCATTTGTTCTCCCCTCGGTGCAGACACTCCTCCTCGCTCCTGTGGGAAAAAGAAGAATGTGAAGTTTGAGGAAGTTTGAAGTTTGCATTTCCAGCTCCTGTCTCCTCCCTCGAGGAGGGTGACGGGCATTGCTCTCGCAGTGATGACAGCTGCTGAGAATGGCGAGCCAGCAGCAGCGGCGCTCCGTGCCTTGGAGAAATCCTGCCTTGCAATCCACTCCTGAAGAGCGAAGAGGAGCGATGGTCTCCTCCAGGCAGAATAGCGCACAGGAAAGTGGAGGCCTGAGGATGCTTGTGGACCTTGGGGACCTGGCAGGGTGAAAGAAGGCGATGGTCAGGGCTGGCAGCTGCTTGCTGTGCTATCCTCACAGCCTGGCTGTTCAGTGGTGGGCTTCAGCACTGTGTGATGCTCCCCTGCGTGACTGAGGAGCAATCTCAAAGCTGGCTTTTTGAGATCAGTGGTCACCCCTCATATCTCTGAGGTCAATTCCCAAAACAAGTATCTCATTAGATTCTAGCCAGGGAGACTCTCTCTGGAAAAAGGATTCTCTCTGCCAAATACCAGGACCCTAAATAAGGAGACTGCAACTGGAGAATAGGCTGGGTATCACGAACCCCTCAGGAGGTCTTGTCTTTTCCATTAAAGCCCTAAAACCAGGCAACATATATCTGGGAGTTTTATCTCCCTCCTTTCCACAGTATTATCTTCCATTAGTAGTAGTAATTTTTTAGGGATGTTTTTTTCATTTCATGAGCATCTTACTATGCAGAAAGACAGGTAACATGGTCTCCATGTAAGAGCCTGTTTGTGATGAGGGGAAAATGACATCTAGAGAAGGCAGGTGGCACTGAGCTCTCCAGCCTCAGCTCTACATTTGCTCACACCTCAGCCAAATATTTTTTTTTTCCTAGGATCTTGGGGCAGGGGTGTGTGTGTTTGCATAATTTAATGATAAAAGTCTGCAATATTCAACTCATTTTGGGGTGTCAGATGTTATTCTGCCATTATGCCCATGTAGAGTTAAGATAGATATCCTACAGCAGGGAGCTGATTAACTGCTTGGCAGCAGACAGTAGGCACTGAACACTGCTATAGTCAGTGAAGGTATATGCAATAAATGGTTTGCAGTAGTATTTTAAACTCAGATGTCTGTGGAATACATCAACTTGAAGAACTTTCCGTCCTCATTACTTTAGAGTGTGTTCATTCAAACTGAGCACAGAGCATCAGGGACTCTAAAAAGTTCATTTAAAGCCTATGCAAAGTTACAACCTCAACACATTTAAAGCACCAAAGAAAAGGAAATTGGACTTTCAAAAAGTGACTGTAAATTCTAGTTTTAAAGGTAGCAATGAAATGCCCATGAAGGGGAACTGTGTATCATATCCTCTTTTGTTGGCTTCAGACATACTCCTTGGTTTGGAGAAAAACAAAAGCAAGGAGTTGGGAAAGCCATTACAGGAGGGATTGATTTCAGTTTGTTGAGGTTACTCAAGTCTTGCCCTGACTGCTCTTGTTCTCCAGGAGGCTAAGTGGTTATCTTAAATGTGAGGGAGTCTCCCCAGGTGCAGCAGCCAGTCAGGCAATAGCAAGGGTCCAGTAACAATCTTAAAACACAAACAAGCAAAAACCAGAGAAACCCAGTCCTGGTCTGCCCCAAAATAACATTTTTCTTTTAGTTACCTGACCTGATTTGTGGAAACAGTATTTGCAATACTAGCATTTTTCCTTCAGAGAAGAATGAATTTCCTTCTACAGACTCTAGCTCACCATCTATCTGCACTTTGCTTTCCCTTGTACCGTCTGAATTTACTGTTCCTGAGGACTGATGAGCGCAAAGACCAAATAGCACAGTGCAGGAGAAACCTGGCAAGCCTCATTCTCCTGATGGGTAAACTATTACATCTCACTGTAGTTGATGGCAAACTTTCTGTTTTGATAGATTTAGATGTTAAGTGCCAGTTTAAAGGGTGGCATAGATATTCAAGCACATATAACCTACTGGAAATTAGCAAGCACCTAGGCTTCTTTATGCTAAATCTCAAGCTCCTAGCCAGAGAAGTCTGACCTTTCCGTACAATTTTCATATTTGTAATTCTTTGGGCATTTTTAAGACTATTTTTTAAGTGTTTGTTTTGCCAGCAGCTGGCATGGAAGCCCAGCCTAAAGCTGTTTAAATCCACAGCAGTCCTTCAGCTGAGCTTCACAGCCTTCCAGAAGATCTATAATGTCTGGTGCCTGGCTGGTACAATGGTTTGATGCAGTCTGTCATGCAGTTTGGATGACTTTCCCCTCTGTGTCTGAGTGCCTGGACCGCTCCTCAGGCTGGTTCCCTGGGTGTGAGCAACCCACAGCACCCACATTTCCTGGGCTCTCTGCAGCACATCCTAGCACCGTCTCTGTGAAGGAACTTTGCAGCTAAACTGCTGTAGATCCCTTGGGACTGATGTTAACCCCCTGCACCACCAGCTGGCCCTTCCCAAAGCACCACCTCCTCCACATCCCAGTGTTTTAGCTTTCCACTTCTGGTATGCTGGGGCCTGAATGCACGAGTGATCTTGGCAAAGGGTCTGAAGACCAAACATTTCTTATAATGGCAGGTACAGAGCATATGCAGAACCAAACAAAATTCACCCTTTTGCAGGAAGACTTTTTCTGTCTCGCTTGCCGTTAGATTGGACCCCCTCTTGCTACAGGATGCCTCCCTCTGCCTCTAGGGCTGTAAACCTCAAATGATCAAAAATTGTGAGCTAGATTGTCTCAGCAGAATCAATGTGAAAAGACTGCCTCCCAGACATTAGATTATTAAAAAAAAAATAAAAAATCTAAATAGTGTGTTGGGTTTTTTTAAATCTGTGCCTTTATTTTTTTAAAACTATTTTCTCCTTCCTTTGTACCATTTGTGAATCAACTTTATTTGAAAAATCAACATTTAAAACATCCAGAAATTAACACTTCACCTTGCGTGCTCAAGTAAGGATTCTGTACATGCTGAAAACAAGGGAAATCCATGTCATGCAAAAGTTTGGACTTTCTTCTCTATCATAGGCTTATCTCTCCCCTATACTTGCTCATGTATAAGGGTTCTAAAATGAAGATGGAGGTATATTCTTCATGCACCCACTGTGAAATTACTTTTCAATGCATATTTATGGGAACTGCAAACATCTTTAAATGTAAAGTTGTCATTAGAGCATCAACCATCTTGTTAACTGCTGGAAAACCCCTAACCTAAGCAGTGCTTTTTATAACTCAGCTCATTAATTATATTTAGAATCCTTAATTATCTCTTTTCCATAGTCAACTCTAATAAATTCCAAACATTTAAAAATAATTTTAAATAATGTTGCTTTCTTTGCATATTTTCAATCAACTGCACAAATATCTAAATTATCTGGTGATTATACGATGTTTGGTTTACTTTAAAGACTGGTAATTAGTTGTCCAATGCAACACTGTCTTTTTTAGTCTCTGTTGTCCCACCCCCTCACTGCCCTGGGACCTGTTTCCAGGCACTGGGATAGGGTCCCAGCTTTCCTTTGCCCCCCTCTTCCCGCGCTGGCTGCCCGGCATCCTTCCTTGTCCCTGAGACCAGGAAGAGGTCTCCGTGAATGACAGAGGTGGTGGCTGCCACTGCAGTGGCTGTCCTGCTGTGGATTTTGGGGCATCACCTCCACCATCCCTCCTCTGCACCTTATTATTCTGGGTGGATCCATTAACTGCAAGGTAAGCACTCCTCATTTTAGGAGCAACTACAGTTGGTAGTAGCGATAAGCCCCTTGGTAACTGTAGGCTCTGGGTCTCGGTGCATGAACTACTCCAGCCAGGCATCTTCTTGGAAACATTTGACTGTATTAAATCCTTGCATGCCACAAGCAGCCCTAGATAAAAGATGAACACAAATAAACTACAAGTGGCAATACAAGTGGTGAGCAGCAATATGTTTAAGACTCAGTCGTACACATATGCTAACCCTTTCACCTATGCACACTGTTATCAGTCATGCTAATTAACTAATTGACCAAAAGGATGTCTTTTTAATTAAGAATTTTCACTATAAATGTTTTTGAAATTTTGCAGTCTTGCTTGTGCTTGCTTAATGTACAGATTTAATAGCATTTCCTGATGGGACAGAGATGAGGAGTCACAAGTTGAGTGTAAGCTCTGCTACGTCCAGTTGAGTGGCCTCAGGCAGGTCACTCAGCTTGTCTGGGCAGATGGGACCCTCACTGCCTGCTCACCTTTGTAAAGCACTTTGACAACTTTGGATGAAAAAGGAGTGGGATTTTTTGGAGATTGCTCTATGATGGCTCTGTGGGGAAAAAAAAAAAAAAAAAAAGTGATAATAAAACAGGGTCTGAGTTTGCCCTTGGGGTAGTCAAAAAGAAGAGGAACATTTGAAGATAGTTCAAGAAACATTTTCTGGCAGATCATCTCATGTGAAAGAAGGAAAGTGGAAGCAAAGGGGAAATATGCCCAACAGGAACAGAAAATGGATTTGTGTCTTGGGGTTTCCTTTTCTGTGCCAGGACTTATGTGATGCAGGTCTCCATGCTCTTACCATCCTTTAAATTGCTCCATACTGGGAATTTCTTACTGTTATTGGAGTGAAGACTCTCCTAAGGATATGTCTGAGCAGACTCTCTCAAAAACTGAGAGGCCAGAAAGCCTCTATGGCTCCTGTAAGTGGTGAGCCCGGAGCAATGATGAAGAGAGCCAGAGAATGGAGGCAATCAAGCCATGCATGCAGGTAGATGAGGAGAAAACAAAGCCTCTCAAATATTGTCTCGGTGTCTGTCTCTTATGACATCAAATAGACAACAAACGGCTAGGAGAAATCATGACATGCTGGAAAATTCAGAAGAGACCTGAAAGAGGATTAGGAAAGCTGGTGGTCAGAAAGAAAACACCGATCCTGACATCATGATAACGCAAATATATTTTTCTACTGAAAGGACTGAGAATAAAAGTAAAGGACAAAGTACCCACTCCAGAAATAAAAGTTATTTAATCTCTGTCAGCACAAAGGAAATGTACTATGTGTCAAGAACTCCTTAGGCTTCTTCATTACTGACTGTGAGAGAAATAATAGCACCTGTTTACAGATGGATAAACTAATTGCCAAGGGAATCAAGTTTCTTGCTGTCATCACACAATGTATGTAAGTCATACCTAGGCATGGATCCCCTACACATCAGGTCATTCGCCTGTCAATTTTCAGGTCAGCTGTAAAGAAAATACTTAGATTATAAAGAAGGACTATAGAATTCACCCAGCAGAAGATGATTGCAAGGCACCCATGCTATCCTCCTCTAGCCAGTTCATGGCACCATTAGTCTGTCCAGGCAAGGAGTTCCCAAAGACTGGCACATAAAATCTTCATTCACAGACTGAAAAATAGATTTTCAAAATTCTGATTGTATCCCAGAGTTATCTCGTTATGTAGCCCTCCTCATGAATAAAACTGTGGGTACATGATTTGGGATTGCTTTTTACATTGGATGGCTACTAATGTTTGCACGAAGTGGACAATGGTGTGAATATTACTTTCTGGGTCTTTCATTATTTTCCTTGTGTTTTGAACTCAATAGCAAGATACAAGGCAGTAGAGACTTAGACCAACTGACTACCTGTTCACCCAAGTGCATGTCTGCATGTTTTTTTCTGCCTCTGATTCCTATAAAGTGGTTTTCCCTGAGGGATTGTATTTTAAGTTGTGTTACAAAGCTGATGCATATTTCCCCTTTCCCAGGGTTATTTGCACTGGATTGCAGCTATAGAGAAAACTCAAAGGGTAGATGCGCAACTAAAAAACTCAGATGAAATACAAACCACTATGAAATACATTATTAAGTAAAATGACATTTGATTTGTAGCTGTGAGACCAACCCCTTTTGACATTCAAGCGAGCACAGCTATGGGCTGCCTTGAAAGCCTCCACACATCGATGGTTTTTCTGTTGCTAGGAGGAAGGGTTTTGAAGTGGGAGGAGAAGCAGAGACCCTCTAGTCAACAGAAGGATCCTCATGTAAGGGTCAAGAGGGAGCAGAACTCAGAGAGAGAAAAAAAATCAGCTGACCATACCATGCTATTCTCTATTCACTTTAATACCTACACTTGATGATACGCTTTAAAGCTAAACCTTGGGAATGTCAGGAGTTTTTTTCTCATGGTGACATCCCACGTAGGAGGAATCTCTTGAGTTCTCTCTTTAAAACAGAAAGATAAAAAACCTTGCCTTGGAGAAATTTCCTCTGGATTTGAGCTTGTTGGTGTGTTGTTTACTCAAATGATTTATGGACTGGAGATTAGTGAAGTCATAGCAACACAGAAATTGCCAACTGAAAATAAAACCAGCCCTGTGTACTCTCATTGAACATAATCAAGGAAGCAGCTGACAAACAGGATTTTTTTTTTTCCCTGTTATGCAGAGACTGTGTGAGACAAAGCTGATTCTCACGTTTCAAACTCTTTGAGCAGTGTCTGGCATTCCAATAACTGGTGTGATTAATTTTACTTCACCAAATAACAGGGTATTTTGTATCCTGCCTTACCATATATATAACCCACAAAGACATTTCCTTCTGGAGACACGACGTGTCCTTCTAGGAGGCGAGGGCTGGGAAAAGACTCATTCCCAGCACTGTCACAGACTTGCTGTCCAGTCACACAGGGTGAGACTTCTCTTTCTGTAAAGCTCGTGAAGAGCCACGGATCTGAGCTGAGCTCATCCCCTGGCACCTCCAAAGATCACTGTGCACCTCTCCACAGGGGTAGCATCTCTTAGGGTAAAAGATGAACAGCATCTGCATGACTGCAGAGGAAGCCTGTAGGACTACCTTTTGAGGATAGGTTAAGGTCCTCCCCCAAACCCTCTGAAGCCTCTCCTTACTTTTCTAACCACAAAAGTGGCATGATTAGCATGACTGTTGTTATGTCAGTGTAGCGCATCAAAATGGCAGTGCCACTTCCCATTGAGGAAAAACAAGGCAGAATAAACTTTATCTTGTTACTCTAAATGTTTGGAGGTTCAACCACTGTGTAAAACTTCTTTCCCAGGCCCTGCAGAAAAGGAATCTCTCTTATTTTACATTTTTGCACAGCAGTGTACACAAGAGAGTGATGCTTGTGGGGGCTGAAAGTTGCTGCTGCAATGCAGTTAATAGCTCATTCTAGAAAGACCAAGCTTGTAATCTGACCTCGGGAGTGGTGTGACAGGGAGGTGTACCCTTGATGGCTTCTTTTGGCACATTCATGAGTGGCCTTGTGAGAGTGCAGCAGGGCTTTAGGATCACTTAGATTATAGTGAAATAATATATTTTCTTGTATGCAGAGAGCTTCCCTTTATGTAAATCCGATTCAGTCAAGGTAGTAAGTAGTGATGAATGAAGAGTGTCTGTGGGCCTGGAAACAAGAATAATAATAGACAACTGCATCTATGAAAACTGCCAAACCCTAGCCTAGTGCAAGATCAGGAGAGACATGTGTCAAGACCAGTGAGAAGAGCAATTTGTTGAAGTGGCAATTTAGGGGCAGAAAGATCAGTCCAAGAACTAAACTGAAAATGTACATCAATATCTTGCTGGTCTTTCTATATGTAGCTGCGTAAAAGCACATCACCTGGAAAGGGGAGAGGAAGGACAATACTTTTTGACAAGTTTGGGGTCTACAAAGACTTCTTGGAGTCAGGCAAATGCTGTGGTCCTTGAAGGAATGGTCACAGCTTCAAAGTCAAGGATCCAGTCAAGAAGTCGTCTGGAGGCTTTCAAAGACAAAAGTCCTTGTGGGGATGCAAATAGCAAATAACCAAGAAGGTGGTCACCTAACAGAGATGCAGATCTGCCGTTAGGAACCAGAGGTGAGAGCCTAAACAAAGCTGTATGTAGGTGGGCCACCTTGCGTGTCTTAAAATCAACACTGAAGAAAGCAATCAAAAGAAATTTCCTCTGCTTTGTAAATCTCCATATGAGCTAGCAGGTCCTCAGATGTGAGGCTCTTATGACAGTGGATTATACAAGCTCTAATCCTTTGGTGTCGTCTGGAAGACAGTTGTCTCCTCCATTAGATATGACACTCCTGACCCTTTTGGGCTATTTGCTGTGGAAGCAGATGTGTATAAGCAGTGTTAGTATCACTGTCCCAGACAGGTTACTGGGAGTTCATACCGTACCACGTAGCATTTCCCTGTCTCACACTGCAGTTGTTTTGGTCTAACTGCCTCTCTGTAGATGGAGCTCTGCCAGGACGGCTCAGAGAAATGACATTACCTTTACCCAGTTCTTACTGTAGCAAGAAGGAATAACATCTTTTTTACTCAGCATTGACGCAGTGGAATACTGCCAAACCCCTGGAAAGTCTCCAAATCGGCACATTTCTCCTGCCCATTAAAAGCTAATACAGTACTACCAAAACAGAAAGCACTGTTGACAAAAACATATTTTTCCCACAATTTAAGATCCCAATTTACATGTAAAATAAACATTGAATACAGATTGAATTCACTTTTTACATCTTCTGATGGTGTATAATAGGAATAACACCCCTTTTAAAGTAAACTAAAAAAAGGCAGACTTTCAGACACTGAATAAAGATCTCAGCTCACAATTCCGGCTTCCTCGGCACACAGCGCTAGTTTAGTTCTTAATTTCCTCTCAAGTGACTTAATGGTACTGTATTGCTTAACTATATCAGTTGCAAACTTCATCCTCTAAGAAATATCACTGGGACCCAAACATCTGCAAGATCTTGAAGAAGGAAGATGCCACATAAAATACCCATTTTTGTATTATTTTGTGTTTATTAGTCCATCACAAGTAGCATAGCTACTAAGCAGATGGAACAAGACAGCATTTAAATAAAAACCAATGGTAGTAAAATATAAGATATTAAGTTACACAAACTCTCTCTCCTTCAAAGACCCAGGCTACAGTAGGGGGCACTTGAACGTAACATGAGTTTCTTAAAAGCAAAATACAGGTGGACCAGTGATCCTAAAGGTGGCATATATGTACTGGGTCATCCTAGCCCATCCCTCTCCTAGCCAGGTGAGTATTGTTCTCAGCTGCTTATTTATTGCTGTTGTCTCATGTCTTCTTTTAAAATGTCCCAATCAGAATACCCCTCAACACAAAACTAGTTTAGACGAGAGTAGGACAGAGATCACTATAAAGCAAATAGCATTTGCTTGTTCAGAGTGTCTATGATATTTGAAACCTTAAAGCCTGATGAGTAGGAATAAAGTTCAAAATGCTTTAATGTAGTTGCTGTTGCTATAGAAACTATTTCCTGGGCATCTGTACACCCTGTGCTTTTGTCTCACTTGGTCCCTGGCTACCCAAAAGAGGGCCTGTGGGGCTGTGAACCGAGAGGTGGGAAACGTGTCAGAGGTACTGTGAGACCATATTGTTTCATATTGCCTTCTCTGGAAAAGGTGTTTAAAAATAGACAATTGGGGAGCGCTGGTCTATTACTAGTGGAGGACAGGGAAAGAAGCATCAAGATCCAGAGAACTAAATTCACTCTGACAGAGCTCCAGTGAACAACAGAGCTCCAAAGGGATTTATCTTTTGCTGTCTGAAGAGCTTGGTCTGTGTGACCTGCCTGCCCAGATGTTTTCTAAAGGCATCTGATTTTTCAAACTTTGTTATGAGAAATGTGAAGTACTGATCTTAAGAGTTTCCCCTGTACTTTGTGAAAGTGATTAAATGGGTGACAGCTAAAGAAATCACTTGTTTCCTTGGGTTTGATCTCACTTTTGTAATAGCAGGATGAGAAATTCATGGAAGAACAACAGAAAGGTGTTGGCAATGGAGAGAAAACTTAGCCCAGGGCATTCCCAGAACTTTGTCTCTCCCCTCTGTGTGTTTTGTCGAGTTATTAAAATGTTAAAACTGAACAGGTAATGCTTCCCTTCCCCACCACCTTCTCCAAGCACAGTGTTTAAGTGGGCCTATTTTGAAAGGTGGCTTTGTTTTTCTAAGCAGTGGGTATGCAATTGCAGTGAGGTCAATAAGAGGTCAGGCAATGGCAGTCAACTGGGAGGTCAGGCAATTTCTTTTCTCTTCACTGGAAAGAAAATACTTACCTCTCAGCAATCACATTTCTTGTGGGAAGGGAGCGGAATCTGAATGGGGAATAAAAATTAATGCATGAAGCTCCTATTAATTGTTAGCTTGGGTTGTGGGTATTAAAATTTGTCTAGACTTTTTAAAAAGTGCATCCTGCAGTCAATAAGGAAGCAGCAGAAATGAAAAAAAAATGAAATAAATAAATACACAAATCACCATAAATAGCCAATGACATCTAACCCCAGTCGGTCTTCTGCTTTGCCAAAACTGTCAGCTAGACATAAGAAGCCTGTTGCTGCTGGTACCTCTGCTGTTGGTCTTTTTGCCTCCACACTTCTCTCCAAAGACTTCCCCTGGAACAGCAAACTGTTAGCATAAGACATATTGAATAACTGTCTTCTGAAAAACAGTTTCAATTCTCTTTCACTTCTTAATAAAGCCCACTATGGTGAGGAACTTTTACATACTGCCTTTCACATTTTTTTAATGAGGATATCTAAATGTTCTTAACATTCTTCAGAACTGTGCTCCCAATGGAAGGAATTTAAGGTTAATCTGCCTCCGCAAGAAAATATTCTTATATATCAGTTATTAATGAACTCCTTAATAGAATTTCCCTAGCTCCTTGTTCCATGTCTCCTTTGGACGTCTTGGTTGTTTTTCCTGGTGGCTTTGAAAAGACAAGGGGAAGGCTTTGTTTTGTAGACTTCCAATTGAATATTGAGAACCACAAGAAGAGCTAAGAGAGATTTTTGGATGAATCCGCTTTATTCACTGAATAATGCTGTTTCCATTAGACCAAAGCTATTCCATAACGAGTCTGAGATTCAATGAATGAATTGAGCTGAAAAAGACTGAAAGAAGACAAGTTTCACACAGGTGTTTCCAAAGGGAAGTGGACTGGCCTTCATATCCCCTCTCCTCTTCCAGGCAAGAAGACTTCCAGAAACAGCAACTTTTATGAGCAGCTGAACTGGGGAGGGAAGAAAGTAGCACCTCTGGCAGCATGGTGAGCGAAGTCTGCCTTCTTACCGCTTTGCATCCGCCTCTGCTTGCTGCCCCACATTGCTGCCCACTGGCCAGGCGGGCAGACCTGGGGCAGCCTGACACCCAGAGCTGGAGCAAGGTGCCTGGGCAGAGCTAGCACAGGCAGTCTGCCTCTCTCCCCCTCCACCGAGACATTAATCAGGGTTTTTCTTCTCTATCCAGCTGTTCATTTTTATGAAACTTGTAGGAACTTAATATCTTTGAGACTTCTATTACTCTTTTCAAATTTGTTTGAAAGTCGCTAATGAGTTGGAGAATTACTAGGGGAGGACTGACTGACAAACAGCCTGATAGCGGGAACCTCGTTTCCTCCTGAAACCGGGCTGGAAGCAGTGAACTGGTGGGAAAGCTTATGCCACCTTCTTTGACACAGACATTTTTTTGTATGCCATTTGGATCCCTGCCCTGTTTAATATACACCTTTTGAGCATGGGCATTTATTACACAGCTAGATTAGCTGTACATAAATCTGCCACCTATTCAGCTTGTCATCCAGCTTCTGGGAAAACATTATCACTGATACAAAGTCCATTTTTGTAAAGACCTGTAAGTCAATTTTCTACTAACTTTCAACAGAGTTGAAATCCTTGAAGTAAGCATGGCAACCTCTGCTTCTTATACTGGGTGTTTCTGCTGAAGAGTTGTTTCAAATCATTATTATCATCATTAATTATCATTATTATTAATACCATTAAAATTATAGGAAGAGTGTGTTATTTGCCTCTAGGCTTTTGGCAAAACTGGTCTGAGTAATTTTTATGTGCTCTCTCCTGAAAGTGCTGCAAGTGTCATCCTAAAATGTGCCCTGGCATATAGGAAAAAAAATATAGAGTATAGGCATAATGAAATAATAAATACGAATTTCTAGTTTTTCACACTTTTCTTTCATTCGACTTGATTCATAAGGAGAAGAATAAATAGCTTCCTCATTTTTGCTGGAGATCACCTTGGCTGACTAAAGGACAACACTTCATATTTATCAGCCTTTAATTTAGATGCTGAATAACAGAGATCTTTTCTCCTAACCAATTTGGGGTATGGTAAAGAGATACTATGAAAAAATAACAAATAGCTTTAAATCCTCTGACTAGAAGTATGTTACACTCATTTTTTCAGGTCTGGTTTCTGTCACGTTTTTGACAGTAATACTGGCTCTGCAGTCAGCTACAAACACTCCTGAAAAGTCAAGACAGACATGGTTTAATATTTAGAAAAAAAAGCAAGAACCTTTTGCTCAAGCCACCTTAATAATAGTTTATAGAGATAACAGATTTTGCATAATAAAAATAAATAAATATATAGATTAAAACCCCCACGTTGTTCCCTCCTGGTTTCAGGTCAATTTTTACTCTGCCTATTGCTAGCTCCCACTATAAATACAAAATAAACGCTCAGTACGCAGAGTCGGTGTTTTTTTCCCCTCTCCCATTCAGTCACTTGCAGCTGACTTTGTTTGGTTTCCAGGATATATTAAGGCTTTTGGCTTCATGCTGCAGGGAGAAAACTCAGTGCAGAATTCAAGCTTAGCAAGGGAGGGCTGTGAATAGAGTCAGCCAGAAATACTGACAGTAAGTCAGAGGTGGGTAGCAAGGGACAGAAGAAGGAATTGACTACCAGTGAAGTTGAAGCTTAAAAACATATAATTGGAAAAAAAAAAAACCCTAGCAGAATATGAGATTGTCTGAAATGCTCTTCGACTTAAAATCAGAACCCCAGTAAAAACAGAAATAAAAAAGTTCTGACTTGCTCTGTTTTATATAAAATTCCCTCTTTACCTTTCAGACGCAGATCAGGTATGGGGTGTTTCCTTTCCTTCTGTTCTTTAAAAGCCAAATTAAATCCATGGTTGTTTTATAGAGAAAATTGTAAGCTAGGGGGGTTTATAAAAAGATCTAGAGAATGAAAGATTTAGTCTTTTGACAGGGAGCTAACAGGAGTGCTGCACATACTCAGTTATCACAGCCTTTCTCTTGCAATAATTTTTACTGACCTCGGCTCCAATTTTATGCTCATTACTCAGGCAAACGGCTCATTGTTTTCACTGGCAGCTTTGCCCAAGTATGAAATTCAAGAGGAAGCTTTGAAACTGCAAAGACATTGTAGAAATTCGTAACCGTTGAATTGATTTAAAGTGAAAGCCAGAGTAGTGATACTGCAAGGTGTCTGAGAGCCAGAGACAGCAAAGACCTCTGAAACTAGACACCCTCTTACTTGGCCAAATGTCCCCAGGTCTGGCCAGGATGTCCTGCCTAAAATTCTAGGGGATGTCTGTGACATTAAGAGCAACATGTTAAATGAATTTGCAACATGAATACAGGCTGTGCACAGGTGAAATCGGCAATAAATGAATGCCATTGCGTTTTTGAATGTAAAACAATGCGTTGGGGCATAAGTGATTTGCATCTATGAGGATGTGTCTGGCATAGAAAATGAATGTAGTAAAGGATTGTTCAACAACTCCACTCAAGTTCAAGAACCCATCAGAGAGGAAAGAGCCAGAGCCAAGGTGTGGTTCAGAGGTGTAACCCCTTGGTGAACAACGTTCCCAGAACTCACCAATTTTGCAAATTTTTAAGGAGCAGCTGTTAGCAGAGATACATCTTGCTTCCTTAGCTGACACTCATGTTAACTCTTTGGAAGAAAAAAAAAGGAGCTGGAGGGAGAAAGATGGAGCTGCAGGGAGGCCAGAAGAGCCCACTGAGCATCCTCCAGATGGCACAGGCTGCGGGGAAAGGGCCACGTCAGGGGAAGAGCTCAAGGGAAGGAAGGGAAACTGGAACAACTTTTAGAGGACATTGAAGTAGGGAAGGGAAGCTGCAACAGCAGAACAGGCAACACTGGTTTTGTGGTTTCATTTTTTTTTTTTCCCCTGAATCAAAAATTTCATCACTGATCAGGCTTATGGATGAAACTGTGAAGCTGTTTGATTGTACAGGGATCACCTCAGTGTATCCACACACTGAACCAGGGATTGTGGAAAGTGGATGGATATGCATGGCACGGGGCTGTGGTCTGGTCCTGCAGCACAGTTAGGTTGATTTGTGGGGTTGCACTCAGTGCCCCATGGCTGTCTGAAAGGCATGAGTAAATCCAGGGTTGGAGCCTGCAGTTGTGCATCATCTCCAGCAACGCCACAAGCTGTTAGGCAGTAGGATCAGGCTCCTTTTTGCCTGCCTTCAGCTCCATGACTTTGGCATCGCAGATTGCCTGTCTTGTCTGGAGCTCCCAAGAGTTTCACGGTGGTGCAGTGGAAGACTGGGAGATGGGGTGACATAAACCCAGTGTTTTTGAGAAACTTGCCTGGTTCCACCAGAGAAATTTGACAAAAACATGCTCTTCAGAGATGTGTCAAGGTTGTAGATGTGGCATTTTCCCGTGGGTGGAGAGTACTTCCATGTTTTTGAATAGTTTTACACAAGAGCAAGGAGGTACACCTGCCTCAAGTGTCCTGGCCCATCTCTTCATTTGCAACGGCTTCTCCCTTTATCTCCAGCAGCTTTCCATACAGTAACAGCAGCATGCCACCTACAGACGTTGAATTCAGGAGCTATGTTATAAAAGCCTTTAGATGAGGGAAATCCTTTCCTCTGTGCCACAGACTCTATACTTCTGGATGATTTACATGTTCACCTGAAGTGTGTTGCGTGAGGGACCTGCCATGGCACTGGGTCACCCAGTACCACCTGACTTCTTTAGCTCTGCTTGTCCTTTGGGATAATGCAGAGAAGGGTGTGAGTGGGTTGAGGGAGCCAGCTCTCTGCTGAGCCAGTTAGCACCCACCAGCAGGGTGGGATTGGTAATGGGGCATGGGGCAATGCGCCTCCTCCATGGGCTGGGCATGCGGAGTGACCATTAACACTCATGTGTGCAGAAGATGTGAAGATAGCAGATGTATACAGAGACACCAGCTGCAGGTACTCCACTTCTGCAGCTGTTGTGGATATACTAGTTTTCTCATGTTTTCAGTTGTTCTAGAAAACAAAAAAGAAGAAAAAAAAAAACTAGGAAAAATACTCTTTCCTGTGTTGAGCGAACTCATACTTGCTTTTACTCCTTTCCCTGTCTGCTGAGCTTACCATCAAGCCACACAAGTCTCTAAGCGCTGCCAACTGCAGTAGCAGGTTAGGTGATTTGGGGAATATCATCTGAAAAAAGCTATCAGATACCATACCGAAGGTACTTGTCCTATGTAGGACAGTGTTTTCCTATTTCACTAGGCCATTGTGACTGCTGCTATTTATTCTATAATAATCTTTCTATAAGCTGCTGGACAACTGAGAAGGATGAAAAAACCTGCAAAATGTTTAAGTGGTTAAGATGGTACACAACACTGTCTTCTACAAAACTTCTGCTTAAAAGTTTGTGATGTTTGTTTGTTCTTTCTGTCCTTCCTAGACATCAATTTCTCTCACAAGCTCTTGATTTTATTTTCTGTAAGCTTTGATGTACTTCTGCAAGCTCCTACCACTGCTTCTTAGACCTTAACTTCTTAACTAAAGCCATTTATTGATATACTACACCTCTCAGTGAAGTAGTACATCGATAAATTAAAGATTAGTTCAGTGTGTCAGCTTTCCCAGAGCATTCTGGGAAACATTTGCCACTTTGGATGACTGTGGAGGCCACGCAACATCCTCACACAGGAAAGGTAATAAGTCTGGAAGATTTAAGCTTTCTCTCCATGACATCTCCTCCTGCTAAACATTTTTTGAAAGTCACCTTTTAAACTAATTAATGGATTCTGCTTACTACTAAACAAACAGATGGCAGTAAGTTTACATACTGTAAAGAAAGGTGCTCAAACCAGTTTTCAGCTGTCTCTTACTGCATTTTGGTTTTATTGCTTTCTGTTCTGATTTTATGAAGGCTACTTGTACTGATAAACGGTTTTGTCCTGTATTTAGATGCATCATGCTCCCTGTGTGACTCAGGCTCCTATTGCACTTGTGACAAATGTGACTGCAAACTTTTGTTGCACCTAATTGTTTGCAATGGTATAGTCTGAGGTGCATTGATGCTGAAGAGGATGCTGTCAGACTGTTCATGTGAGCTACTTAAATGTTCTTTATTGCTATTTTTATATTGGCACTCGTGCATTCCTCGGTGTTTAGTTCAGGATTTTGTACTGTTTACTTGTTAGATTTTATGCCTTGACCTTGCAATCAATTTCTAGGATTTTACTTTGGATGAGATTTCAAAATGGGAGCCAAAAATTTGAGTTTGAAACCAATACTTGCATTCCTAAATAGATGCTTTATGTACAAATGTTCTGATGACATGACAGATCTCATTAATTTGATTCCAGAGATGCAGGGTAGTCTGCACTAGTGCAGATGAAATCTTCCATGTTGGTGACTGGTTGAAGCCTTGGCTTCAGTCTTTCCGTTATGAAAATGCTTCAGTCCTTCAATTATGAAAATGGCACTTCGTTCTTCAAATACGCATTCTCTTCTTTGTGGGTCCCTAGATGAAGATGGGCATAGCATGGCAAACTAGAAGTGGGCACACAAAAGTCCTGGTTAGAAGGAAAATTGTGCCAGTCAATTCTTCTGGTGTTTTGAATCATTTGCTTGAGAAACGTGACTTTTTCTCTGTTTTCTGCTTGTTGGTGAGACAATCCAGATTCCTGCTGTACCTGCACTAGGATGGTATTTGGAAACCATCATGAGAGACCAGAGTTTAGCTGTGTTAGGTGTTATTCCAAGAGAGTGTTTGTGATTTGGGGGTTGGTCTTCACAAGTTGTTCACTTCTACTATTTGCTATTAGTGCTGAGTGAGCAAGCGAGTGATGGCTGAAGTCTCTTGACTGGTATGGGGAAGCATTTGAAATAGAAGAATATTGAATGATACATAGCACCTAAGGCTTTGTAATGAATATTGTGTTGTGCACAAACACCCATGTTAACATATGAATGCGGCCATTTGTATGAGGAGCACTCCTTCTCCAAACCTTCACAAGGAACAAAATCCTGTTTGCACAAAGGTTGGTGAATAATGAATATAAACAGGGACATGAAGAGGGCACTTAGATACCATGGTGATGGATATAGGATAATGGTTCATACATAGCCAGATGGCTTTACACAGCCAATTGGAATTGAAATGAATGAATGATAACTTAAAAACCCTTCCCGAGTGCTTAACCCAGGCTATACAAGACATAACCTGTAAGGTCATCTTATAAAAAACTGTGCAGCTATTAAAATATTTTGTGGCAAAATCCTTAGCAGAAATATATCACTCTGTCTTGGAGCCTTTAGGAGCTGGACATTCTGGTGAAACTTTGCACTGTAAGGGGTTATTATTATCCCCTATTATTGCCTCTAAAATGCAAGTTAACATTGGCCAGAGTGCCTGGGAGGATATACGCCCTACATGCCCAATCTTAATGGACACACTATTTTTTTTGAGTCAGTCATAGTTACTGAGGTTGCTGTACTAACCCTCATCTGCTGAGAACAGCTAGAGTCTCGAGGAACAGTAAAAAAGAAGAAATTATTGTATTAATTGCCTACCTGGCATTCAGCAATGGGCAGGTTTCCTCTCATTGTTAACAGACAAAATAGGAGAAAATTACTTGAAAAGGACGATGCTCCTGCAAAATTATATTTCTGTCACCACTGCACACAGAAAAGAAATGCCTGATGCCATCTTACCTGTTCCAGGAGATAGAGTTACTAGTGCACTGAACTCTGGTGGTGGGATGAGACAAATTTTGCCTCAGCCCCTGTGGGGAGCTTGCCTTGTGAAATTACTTCCATGTGTAGATAATCTTCATCTGGCTGAAAATTCTCTGAGCTAAATTTCTCAGTTAGAAATGAGTTTACTCACATTGAGAATGTACTAGATACTTTGGGATAAGTCTCCAGGGAGATGTTCTTGGTGTGCCCTGAGCATTATCTCAAGGAATGAGTGAAAACCCCTATATGTGACCCCAGCATAATGTGCTGTACATTCCCTGTGTAGGCAAGAAAGGTATCTGGGAACTGTTAATATCTCATTCTCAGAGAATTAAACACATTAGCCCTGGCGTTTAACTCTGTCATGTTTCCCAAGAAATCCTACAAATTCTCTGACCTGTGTTTCAGCAAAGCAGGGGTGCGGGAAAAATAAATAGTAATAGTCATATACAGTGCTGACTCCTCTGCCACTGTTCAACTGTTTGCTGTAGATATTTGTAGATGTATTCGGACCCCTAGTTACAGCGTTAGGATGTAGGCACTTACGGGTGAGGCTTTGGACATTTATCCAAATGGTAATTCTGCTGTCTAGTTAAATAGGTAGTAGTCACCAGTTATTAGGAACCTTCCCATATACAGGCCGTTGGTGAGCTTCTGTAAAAGTAAAGAGTAAAATGTAAAATGTCAAGCAACCATCTCTGACTGACACTTGGGAAACTGAGCTGCTGATGATTAGTATCCCATCTACAATTAAAATCTGGCCTCCTTTTCTAATTTTTGTTGACGTGCTGTTAGTCTGTGGACTCCTAGTAGACAACCTGGATTTTTAAATAGACCTTGCTTTGACTTCCAATTACCATACAATTAACAATTCGAAAAGTGCTGCCTTTTAATTTCACTGCTTGTATTCATTTTTCTGTGCACTCTTAATTTGCTATCCAGGCATGTCTCTTGTAGACTCCGGTTTAGTACATCAGACGTCTGTATTTCTATTTAAGACAGAAGTAGCTAGTCTATATATCTATATTGGATCTATTCTTGCTTCTGAACAAAGGAAAGCTCTACATAGCTCCACAAGCTACGCTTCCTCTTAATCCACTGCATTTACTTGGAAATACCATGCTGCGATTTAATCACTGTGGTTTTGAGGCAGAAACCCCCGGCTGCGGGAGTCTGTGCCAAAGGGCCCATGGTCCCCAGCTGGGCCACACATGCAGAGCTGTGCCTGCGTGCGTGAAGCTGCTCAGGTATTTTGGCATGTGGTGTGCAGCTCTTGACTGTCCCCTTCAGCATCTCTGGGAACAAAAGATTTTAAAAAGCTCATAAACCCAGTTGCTTCTTCCTCCAAGAGGTGCAACAAGAAGGAAAACAGTCCATTGCATTAGAAGCCAGTAGATTTTTCAGGACTTGGCCTTATAGGATGCTGGCCCCTCATAATTGTCCCTCTTCTAATAACCGTAAGACTTTGAAAATGTCTGGGGTCCCAGGAGGGCTGTGAGGACACGGTGCTAAGTGAGAAGGAGCAGTGCCTCGTGGAGAGCCGTGCTACCTCCGACGCCTGCCCAGCAGCCCCTGTCTCTGCAAGGGAGATAGCTCTGTTCAGGGCTCACATGGGACAAATAACCAGCAGTATGGTTTGGGGACAGATGTCTGGTAGAAAAAAAACAATGAGGCAGGACTCTGGAAAGTTTTACAATGGCACTTCCTCATTTTAAGAAAAGAATTATGCAAAGTTGTTGCCTGCCACCACCCAGCTTTGAATTTATGACCCAAGGGGTCCCTTCAGCCCTATGTTTCTATGAGCTGCAGGAATAGTCAAAAAACACTGTGAAGAGTGTTCCACTTACCATTCATTTGGGTTTGTTTATTGCTGTATTTTCCCAGGTTGATGCTATGATACTTTTTTCCCTAACACTCTTCTTGCTTCATACAAATACTCAGAGCTTTCAAGAAGAGAAGTATTACCTATTAGTGTGCTCAAGAAAGGTATTTAGTAATCCTAGGTGCTTAAACTGGTAATTTAACTGGTATTTAATGTGTGGATGCTTAGACTGGTAATGTTTGTTTATTTTACAAGACTTCTCCAGTAAACCTATCTTTCTTGCTGCTGCTAATCCCTAGCAGAAGGGATATGGGAAGATTACAAAAGCTGCCAGTAATTTTCAGGACCAAAATTCAGTCTCCTGGTACCTCCCTGATCTCTTCATTGCTTTGTTCCAGCAAAAGGCCCTTGGTAGCCAGAAGGACACTGGTTCCTGAAAGGAATTTCAAAAAGTGCATAAAGTTGGTATCTGCTTAGAAGTAATACAAAACAGGAGCATCTGCCAGAGACAGGAGCATGTTGCTGGCTTAGTAAAACAGCAGGGGAACCTGCTGTTGACCAGATTTGTCCATATCAGTGCAGGTGTCTCTGCAGTTAATAAGAATTACTATTTACACTTGTTTTCAGAGATTTGGAGACATGGGGATAATATAGATAGCCCGTAAGTCATAAAGAGCAAGTAGATATGACACATGTTCCCATTAATGTATAGTGTTACTCCTTGGAGTTTGTGATATTGAGACATTACGAAGTATAGCATGAAATACAGATGGCTCTGAATCTAGACTGTATTTGTTTAATTAAAGCAGAATATATTCTGAGACAGATTTTTATCCTGAATTAAAGATGAGAAAAAGGATGAGAGAAGTTATATGTAAACTGAGCGTGTTCAGAATTACCAGGACATGACAGCTGCACAGAAGTGGGATTTGTTGTTTATCTTCAGAAAAAACAAAGTGAATGTTTAAGCATAAGCATCATCTTCCTTTGACAAAGTGTGTTCTGATCAGTCAATAAATGCATTATGGCCATTTTTCAGTCAGTGTAAATGACTCTCTCTCCATGAATGCCAGCAATGCAGAGACAGCTCCAAGCCTCCTAGATGCGCCTGCCTGGCTTCTCTGGCTCTGAAGGGAGAAACCGGAGCAAGGGGCTGGGATGGAGTAAGGGTGAAACCCCTCAGCAGTGGGCCTTATTGGTCTTGCTACTACCTGGAGCTCAGAGAAGTCAGGCAACAGCTAGGGGGTCTAGAAGGGGTTATTCTGACCTTTTTTCCTTTTGCCTCTTGCCAGCAGTAGCTTCACCCTGTATGTCCTCACCAATCTGGCTTTCCTCTGGCACAGGCAGAGTACCCATGGGACAAGATGGCAGTGCCTGTTTCAATGTCTCCAATGCTGCTTTTAGAGTCAAGACTTGCTTCAGAGTCAATACCAAGAGTCAGTCCCACAAAACTCTCATGGGACCTGAGCAAAAAGCAAAGGCTGGCTGCATGGGCACACAGTTGAAAAACAAGAGTGGTGGAACCATGTGACTATTCGTAATTAAAATGGTAGAAATTTTATTGTGTGCTGGCTCCTGGCTGAGTAATGCAACAGGTCATAAAGGTCAAACGTTCTTCCTCCTTCATTCTGGACACACACTTCTTCATCTAGCTCTAAAACACAAATTTTGAATCTGTCCTGCTAGTCTTCATAGCTTGGGTTAGTCCATCCCAGGTACAGTGAGATACCACAGTGTTTCCAAAGGATAATCTGCAAAAGTCTTACAGGTAAGAGAAGCAGGTGACCTTGAAGGCGCGGAGGAAGAGGGATGCCAGCTGCAGCTGGCTGATGCGTGCCAGGGAACTGGTTCTTTCCATGCAGTCATGGCTGGTCAGTGTGGAGGTGGAAATACTAGACGATTGGCACACATTTGCCTCCCATTGTGCTGCGGGGAAAAAATCGACATTATCAGATGTGGCCAGTTTCTGTGAAGAAATAAGCCTCAGTGAGTATTCTCTTTTTGGTGCTACTCTCAAGTGTAAAATAGGATCACTTCCACTAAATAACACCCTTTGTGGCAGGCTGACTACATTCTTGTTCTCCAACATAGATTGTTACTTTACAATATCAGGTGGTAGGAAGACAAAACCTTCCTTCTAGGAAGCCGTATAATCTGTAACTCTTCCATGATTTCTTACTCTGTGAGTTAAATTCCATCCTACCACCAAACACACACAGAGGAAAACTATTGAGCAGGCTGCTCAGCTGGCTTTTGCCCTTGCAGTACACATATGTGCAGTCCATGTGGGGTAGAAGAGGCAAGAAACTGCCTTTGGTTCTGGACTCTCAGTGACTGGTTACCGCAGAATCTGTCACCTAATGGAGGACTTTGATAACCTGGTGGCCCCACCCCAGGCTAGCTCAGGGGAATGGGAAAGGGGGAAATGGGAAAAAAGGACAGTCATCCTTAATGGTTTGTCCTCCAAGATCAGGGTGACAAGAGCAAGAGGGAATGAGGAAGGTGAGTCCTGCAAGGGTGGATCAAATCAGAAATGGGTCTGGGTGGGATTATGAGCATGAAGATTTTTATACTTAATGCTCCTTCCAATTTGGGAAATGGCTTTAAAAAAAAAAAAAAAAAGGTAGAGCATGTGAGCACGGGTCTGTGTGGAAGAAGGGGAAGGGTCAAGAGAGAAGTGAAGTAATTGGTTCGTTTTGGATATTTACTGCTTCAAAACACTGGAAAGGGATGATATCTTTCATACTTGATTTTTGCTGAAGTACAAAGCAAATCCTCTCTGCATTAAACAGTGAAGAGCATTCTTGAGAGTAAGGACCCTTAAAGACTCTTGTGTTTTGTTTTGTTTTTTTCCTTCTGGGCAATGAATGACTAGTCCCTTGACACCACTAACTGTTTATGTAGAAAAGCTAATTTCACTTCTGCCAATAAAGTTCTCTTGCCAGTCTGAATTTCTCATTAAAATTAATATTCTTATTGTATGTCCCTGTCTTTTCCCTTGCTGAGAGAGAAGCTAATAATCTTTCATTCAGGGCCAAATTCCCACCTCTTCCCCATCCCAAAGCAGAGGAGGGGGGAGAAGGTAATTGCAAACGGAAAGGCACATTGGCAGGAACACAGTCTTTTGGAGATGTTCTTCATTTCATGGTAAGAAGTATTTCAGTGGCTGTATCTTTCAGTCAGGCTGTGGGAGACCTTAGTTCACTTCTTTACTGGAAAAAGCTTCAAGCTTACATCTCATGGGGGCATACCATAACTAACAAGCCAGGGACTGTGGGGGATTGTTCCCAATTTCTCTCCAGTGAAGCAGCTCTATTTTTTAAGACAGAATTAAGTAGCCAGGGAGAGCGAGTATGGAGGCATGGCAGGGGGATTAGGGCACTCAGTTGGGATGTTTCAGTTCCTGCTCTACTTAATATGAAAACTTCATGGAGTCATGGGAAGAGGCATTATTTCCCCCGCTCGCTCTGCCTAGTGTGACGCTGGGGCTGTTAAGGGAGTACCTACTGGAGCATTCATCGGAGGTGGAGAGGATAGGCTGCTTTGAGGATCCTGTCAGCACTTGTTGTGAAATAGGTGGGATTGTTTTAGCATCCCAACTGTGTGATGCTCACCTGCGCATGGGGATACATCGTGCAGAAAGGGGAACGCTGGGAACCAGATAGCTTTGGTCTTAGCATGCCTGAAAGAGAAATTAGGTGGGAAACCCTCTGTGGCTCTAGCCTAGGAGGACTCTGTGGCCAAGCAACCGTTCACACCTGAGGCTTAAGCGAGTACGTAGGTAATCCTGAAATCCTCCCCCAGCCACAGTGGGAGATTGTTCTGCCTTCACACAACCAAACAGCATCACCACCATGCTGTCTTCATGCCTGAGGGGCGACTCCTTTTTTCTAAGTAGAGTAGTTCACAGTGGGGCTTTCTCTCTGTGCTGGTTAAACTAAAAGGCCTAGTCAGGGACAACAGGATGGATAGAAGCCCAGCCAGAACAAATCATCCTGTCAGGTGGGACTATAATATATGAGTACTTCAGCTCCCTTTCCTCTTTTACATCTTCCTGCTGCCTTTTGGACTTGATTTTTGAGAAGGAGTGGAACAAAAGGGTGGCTTAGTGGGTTTAGTGGGTATCTTGGAAGTATGCTTGGAAGTTAGATCCAGCCTTTCAAAAAATGTCTAGGAAAGCAATTCCTGACCACACTGAGAACATCACTAATGCTAAATGTTCCTTTAATTCCAATTTTGAGACAGTTGCCAATCTTGCAAATTAAAGATTTATTGCCTGAGAGTACTCAGATCACAACCTAACACAGGTTTAGCTGCTTTGTTCCATCCTGTTTGGAGTCATTCCAGAGGCTAAGCCCCTGTATTAGAAACATCAGCAATGCAAAGATTGAATGATCGATCAAAGCAATGCAGATTATGAATTCTCCTATGCAGTCTTCCATAAAGGGGATCTAGAGAAGCAGTTATTTTTTTCTGTTTATTTTTGGCAGACAGTTTTATGTCAAAGATTTTGAGACTGTTTTATAACAACCTGTGTCCTTTATTTAAGGAGGCAAATTTTGCTAGAATAAATATTTTTCAAGTGAACAAGGAAATTACATAACTGAGACAAGACACAGACACAAAATGTTCTGCACAGTTCGTCAGGATAGATCAAAGATAGCAAAGGGAAAAGGTATTTCTAACTTCAGAAACTCCAGAATAAATAGACTGTTACTGATGCAAACTCCCTCAAGAAAACAAATAGGATGCACTTTTGCTCTGTTTTGAAATTAATTCTAAGTCCAAGGAATGGAATACATAATGTGTGTAATAATTTCAATGTGAATCCCAGGGATATTAAACATTAAATCTGGGCTGAGATCTCGCATTATAAAAATTATTGAGAGCATGTCATTAACATACATCATTCAGCTACTTACTGTATTTGAAGAGGCTAGGTTTATACAAATACATCAGAGTAATACTTTGCATTCCAGGGCGTGACCAAATAATCAAATGACAAAGAATGAAGTGGTTAGGGCTTGAGGTAGCATGGTAAACACTACAACTCAAAGAATCCTCTGTTGTGGATCAGATCTTGCTCTCTGTAGACTGTCTGCAAAATAAAGGAATAAATAGGTGTGACATCAGGGATGTCTTTTTCTGACTATATAGATATCATTCAAAACTTTAACACAAAGAGCAACCCAGCAATCCAGCAGGAAAGAAAACAACACACATCAGGTGCTGCTCCACTTGTTCAATTTGCCTCTCAGCCACTCAGTTTGAAGTGTGTCTGATTATTGATCATAATGTTTTCCTCATCACAAATCTCTCTCTCTTTATCAGTAAAGAATATTCACCTTGTCACCCTAATTCACTTTTTATGTTTCTGGGATTTTTTCCCACTCTAAAGTATGCTGTTCTCTAGATACTGCAACTAGGGGAAAGAAAAAAAACAAACACGTGCATTTAAATCTGGATTAATCTTCTGAGAACCAAACTTTTAATTAACTCATGGAAGAAGTTTGTAAGGAACGTGGCGGAAGATTCTCTTGAGCCTGTATCTTTGTATTTAAGTTCTCTGCTAGAAAACACAGATTCACTGTTACCACTGATCGTTTTTACTGTATTGCATCTCATCATGAAGGTGGGCAGCCTTGTGACTCCTTTTGATGTGAATAGGTAGCCAAAATTCTATATTATTCCAGTTAGGAGGGGAAATTGGTGGCAGAGATGGTGTATTTGATAAAATTCTGCTTATTTACAGAAATATACCAAATCCTACACTCTTGACATGACAAGAATCCAGAGACAGGCAGTTTCCTTCCTTGAAGCTCCTTTGCAATTCCCTGTGAAAAAAAAAAAATGTACCTTCTGCTGCTCTCAGGTTGATTTGTGTCTTGTCTACTCTCTCTTACCCCCACTCTCATGCTTTTCCCAAAATACCAAGGGAAGCCTTTCTTTTCTGTGACACCTTTTCTCTATTATAGGTGAAAAAACAGTTATCTTAAAGACTGATAGCTAAACATACTGATCTGAAAGAGATAACCTGATGTACACCCTTCCCCTCAACTCAGTTCACTGAAATGGTGCCACCTTATTTCAATCAAGATAGTTTTGTCACATTTTAACAAAACAAAATTAAAGAAAACTTAAGCCTTCCCACATTTATAAACTATTTCCATTAAGCTAATTTCATATCACCAGGCATTCCTAGTGTTTACAGTAACACTCTGATTTATTTTCTTCCAGCTGCCAAATAGAAGGTTATCTCTAATGAACACCTGAATTTCATGTATCCTGTATATTCTCTGTTAAGATGTCTGTATTCTCTTTCTGGGTCTATATTGTACCCTAGATGAAGCCACTTTTGCCTTTTTCCAAAATAAAGGAATTCTCAACACTGGTAAACTATGAAGGAATCAATCACTAGAAGATCACGGTCCTTTTTTCTAATGCTACACACCATGAACCAAGACCTTCCTATGGCCACATGCATAATCAGGAAATGAGGACTTTCTAGGGATGTCCTACAGGAGATAACAACTGGGGCAAGGAGGTGTCCCAGTAGAAGTTGGCAGTGCCAACTTCAACAGTCCTCAATGGTTCAATTTCTGCCAGAGATGCAGGTGATTCTGCTGAAGGTCACTTGACATACCACTGGCTTGAAAGCAACACCAGGGATGCTGAGGAGGATCAGGTGTGGTTCAGGAGCTGATGAAATGTTCACCACCCAGCAGAAGCATTTATAAACCATAAGGTATTAAGTGATCCTTCTAGTGAAGGGTATAGATTTTTTTGACACAGATTTCTGTTCTCACCAAACTTAAGGACTGGCTGTGGTGCTGTTTTCAAGCCCTCAGCTGAACAGAAGCCGTCATACAAAACCACCTCTGGCAGAATATGAAGTATAGGCCACTTCTACACTGTCTCAATTTTCCTGTGTCTTAGGGCTAATTCAAAATTTGCAAGTAAACGTTCTTTCTCTCCACTTCCATCTTTCCTCTGTAGAAAAGATAGCAGAGTATGTTGCTATTGTAATGGTTTCTATGCCTGGAAATAGGACAGCTTATTTGCTGTAAACCAGTTAAAAAATCATTTGTTTCATTTGTTTCAGCTAGCCCACATCTTCAAAAGAAAATTGCAAAGATCATTTTTACAATATACCTTTCCTATTGTTACTAGGTATGATAAACTCTCAATCACTTAGTTCATCTATTACCTCAGTTACTCATACTTCTTGTTCAAATTACAGAAGTCCTGGTTTCAAAATCTGGTTTCCCAGTTTTTGGATGCGTTCACCTTCCTTAGATGTTCTCTCTATTGGAAATCAATTAGGTTCCATTTTGATCTCCCAAATCCCTAGTCTTTTTGGCTTGTCTAGTCCAATAAATATAAGGTTTGAGACAACACCTACAATGCCTTCACATTTTATTGATTCTACTACACATTCAGTCACCAGAATTTCCATTATTGTTGTTAGCTGTCCAGACTGAAATAAAAATGGTGTGCTGGTCCTTTTACAGGTACCTGAGTTTTGCTTCTTCAGCCTGATATTCTTCCATTCCCTGAGTTGAAAAAGTTCTCTAGGAAGCAACAATGGTCTGCCCAAGGCAGCCTTATGTTCTTTATAATCCTTCTTTTCACAGGGCCAGTTTTCAAATCAAGTTCACATTATTCTCAATTTCATTATACTAGGCCAAATTTTTCATTTTTATTATTTTTCAGTAACATCATGATTTGTATCCTCTTTCCCTGATACAGAACTACCCTTAGAATTCATAGTGATTGTCTTTCGTCCCTGTCACCAGAAACTGCTTTCTCCTTCGTCCATATCTTCAAGGGGAGAATCACAATTCCCATAGTAAACTCTAGAGAGACCCCTTGGAGTGTCTTTGTCTGCCATTCACTGACCTTAGTGTGAAAGCCAAAGTCCAGTCAAGCATCTTCAAACAGATTCCTTGCCAGTTAATCCTGAAAGCCCTCACTGACATCTGCATACACCAAACCCACAAGTTTCAGCAGCTTCTCTTGCAGTTGAGGTAGGATTTTCTCTTCCCTTTTCCTTTTTCATCTGGCTTTTATTTGCACCTGGATCAACTCAGATTTGTGGATGCTTCTAACCAAGAGGCAAAGGTTTGCATGAAGCCTCTTTTTTGGGAAATGAGAGCCATGGCACTCTCAAGACAAGGCTATTCAGGCTTGCTGCTAGAACTCCTCCTTCCTCTCCACCTTCACCAGCTTTCATTCAGCCCATGATGTTATATTTAGCAAAGTAAATCTTGAAGAGTTTTCCCTAAAAGGTATTAGGTATTTGCATTATTTGCCCTATGAAAGTTCAGCCTCTCCCACAGGACTCTGTGACTTTGACATCCAAGTAGATGAACTGCAGTAAATGTTTTTGCCTAAGCTCTCTGACTGGCCCAACTGAATCTCCAGATGGTTGTCTACCATGATGGGTCTTTGACCAAACATTTCTTCCTGGAGCTGAAATTTAGCCAGTGAGTCCTTGTTCCTCTTCATCCCTGCTAGTGGGTTCCCAGCTGGTGTCTCCTTGCCTTGAAGCATCTATGGCAGTATTGTTGCCGTTTACCTTTTGGGGCCTACCAATTCAAACTGGAAGTTTTGCAGTCTGTTGTGACATTTTATAGTCGTTACTCCAACAGAGAGTTCACCTCTGCCGGCAAATCACTTTAGCCATTTCTGGAAAACCTCCAGATACAGCTGTAATTCCTTTTGTAAAGTTTCCAATTCTTGTTTTAGCGCCTTCTGGACTTGCTTTAATTCCTTTCTGGCTAGTTTTGTTTTCTGAGAGCGGATTTGTTATTGGTTCAAGAAGAATACCAGCTCATAATTTCTCAATTTGAATGGGGTCCTAGTGTTGACACCAGGCTTTTATCTTGTGACCTGTCCAGGTTATTCCAATTAGAAGGAGAAATTCATGAGGGAGATACTTCTGATACAATTCTGTTAATTTATAATAATGTATGAAGTTCTGCTTTCTTAGGGAAAGTGTTAATCATGCACAGATTTCTTGCCCACAGCTCTTTCTGTTAGCAACCTGTCTTAAAAATCCCCCTATTATCCTTCCCTTGGGGCCTGTTTGATCTGTAGATCTGCACACCAGAGGCAGAAACACCTTAAGGAGACACTTGCTCCAGTCACAGGTAGCGACAGGCATGTCAAGCCAAGGACTTACAGGCAGGACAAAAGTGTAATGCTCTGAAATGAGCAGCTGCCAGAAAAAGGTCTAAATAGGGTAGAGTAGGCAACTGTGTGACACCGTCAGAGGCAAAGCACATTCTGCTTTTCATGACTGTGTTAAGATCTACTCCAAATGTTAGTCTATTTTGGGCACCCGCAAACAATAGCAGCCAGGGAAGAGGCTTTTTCCCTAAGACAGAGCCACAGCAATGCTCAGAGGACTATGAGTTAGATCTGTTCAGACTGATGCATCTTCTTTTCCTTGTACTCTGTCTTCTGCATATCTCTACCTCAACAAATCTTCTGTTTCTACAGAGCTAACACCCCAAACCTTTATACATCCTATATTTAGACGGAGACAGGCACTTACCTCCTAGATATCTTAAGTGAAGGACAATTAAATTTAAGCTTAGTACTTATCACCACATAGATACACTGTTTCATCAGCTAGCCAGCAAAGTATCTGACAACTTTTGAAAGAATCAAGGAATCAAGATTGTTGGCCAAAAGACCTTATGAGTTAAAAGATCAAAACAAATTACAATCAATGTTGAGAAGAAAAAGGGAACAGAGATGGTGAGAAGATCAGGATAGCACTCCCATGGGTTTTAAGGCAAGACGTGGAGGGAGGGGAAAAGCTCGCTCAAATGGCATGAAAGAAGACAGAGAGCAGAGTGGAAGAAGGGGTCACAGGGAGCACCATGAGCAGCAGAGTTGGAGAAATATGGGATCAATGAGGGAAACAGGATGAAAGGAGTGCAAAGATGAGATTGTGCATGTTCCCCTAAGGAACAATGAATACAGCTGAAGTTGATACACCACTTTCTTCTGATTCCTAAATACAGTTGAGTATCGTTGCCTGTCCTTTATGAGGACAGCCACAGATGAAGAGCACTGTTAATTATAAGTGTTGCTAAATTTCTTGCCCTTGGGAGAGAAAACCAGAAGGGCAGTATGGGGACAACTTTAGAGGACTGTGGTGAGAAGCAAATTCTTAAAGCAGAAGTCCCTTACAGGAGATGATCTCTTGCTCAGCCACCCACATAATTCCAGTTTGAATGCATCTGCTGGTCTCAACTATGGCAGTCTGCTACAAGGAGAGATAACACCTTAATTTAATGGATCCTTGGTGATGTAGAGATTTTTCTGCTTTACTCAAAACATACATCTTAAGTTCCTACTAAGGAAAAGGCTAAAAGACCAAGGTGGAGATCAGGTAGTTTATGTGATTAAAAATAAGTGAGAAAGAAGTAACTTCTGGAGCAGTATTTGGACTTACTGTAAAAAGAAGAATAGAAGAAGAAAATAGAGAGGTCACTGGGATTAACAAAATCCAAGGCCAGAAGAAACAGTTGTAATTCTGTCTGGTGATCTCCCTCTTGACCGAAGCCATAAGATTGCACACAGTGATCCCTGAACAGCATGTTTCTGAGGCTGTGCTGATTACCTAGAAAGATGACTTTCCCTCTTACCCTTCTGATGTCCGGCCTTAGACAGCACTGCCAGGGACACCCGCAGCCCTGGTAGTCCCAGTGAGACATCAGCCATGTGTCCCCTACATCCAACCTGAATTTTCTCCTAATGCCTCACCTTCTCTGCCCCATGGGCCACACTGTCCTCTCCATTTGTCATCAGCCTCAGAAAAACAGGAGCTTTTGCTCCTTGCCTTCATCATACTGTGGTTCTTCATGACTACTGCCATTCCCTTGCAATCTCTCACAAGCCCCTCTTTTCCTTGCCTGTCCCAATTTCTGAATCCCTCCTCACGGGCAGAATTTGTAGTACACACACTGTGGCTCAGTTTCAATGCCCGTGACTTATGTTTCTTCCAGAGGTACCTGCTTTGTCATGAGTAGATCATTTTCAGGTTTTTTTCTCATTCACCAGGTTCAGCCACTAGCTAGGCATCTGGATACAACTCTGAACCTGCCCTTGTGGAGTCTCTCACATCACAATGAGATTAACATAGACTTTTAGTTTTCTGTTGTCTGCTAAAATTTTTACAATTTCAAGGGAGGCTGGATTGCCATTCAAGAATCTGTGAAAACTATCTTCTTTTCCTGTTGTAGGGGCCATATCACTTCCAACTGTAAATTACTTCACTAGCTTTCTATCATCTTCTGCAACCAATATAAAGGAAGGCACTGTCCATACCTGAGAACATTGCAGTTTTGATGAGACACAAATACTGGCAGAAGGCTAATGCAGCTAGGTCTTGGGAGAGCATCAGTAAAAGGTACCGGGGAAGAGGTGAGTATAAGAAAGGATATAAATAAGGAGTAGGACGCAAACCAATTTTTTAGTAATAGAAGTTGATGGGGTAGAAATGGTACATGTATGTCCAAGAATAAAGAGATATATGATATTGAAGAGAAAGATGAGAAATATGATCTTTAAACAGCATGAGAAAAGAAAGTAGGTAAATGGTCTGAAAGGTTTAGTGATGTGGGCAGCAAAGTGGTGGCAGGATTGGCTGCCTGTTTGGAAATGAATTAGCAGTAACAAAGAAAACAGAGGTATGTCCCTTAATAGCGTATAAAAGGATGGAAAGGGAAAAAGGGAGAAAAGAAAAATGAGCAATGCGTGTATTTGCAGAGGGGATTTAGCAAATTTCTTTTGTTAGAAAGTTTATTAGCAGGGTATCAGAAAATTATACACACATAAAGTTACTTACACAAGAACATTTACAATACAAATGCAATTTTCACCTATGGGTTTCATTATCTAGTGGGCAAGCTCAAGGAATGTAAGCTGGATTTTAATTCTGACTAGCATGTAAAACTAAATGACACTTTGCAGTGTTTGGTGCATGGAAAGTATGCTGTTCATATGCCTGTAAAAAATTAAGTTTTATTGGCAGCCATAGCATAAACAAGGTGCCCTACCTGTTATCTCTTCATAGAGGATTCTTGTTGTGTTCAGCCTGAGTGTTGCAAAAAATATAAAGTCATTACAGCTTCTGGATATTTTTCTATACTTTGGGGTTTTCATCAAGATTCAGAACCATTTTCAGAGAGTGCATGCCCTAAGACCCTCTCTGTCACTTACAGAATGCTGCAAATTGACTCTATCACTTTACCCGCTGCTGTAAATTGGCTCTGAGCACACATAATGTGTCAGGTTTGCCTACTCACTTTCAGTTTTCACCCACCTCTACTGGGCATATCTAGGAGTAATGGGATGAAATTGAGCAAAGGAAAATTTAGACTGAATATCAGGAAAATTTTCCTAACAGTGAGATCTATTAGAATGTGGAATAGTCCCCCAGGAAAAGTGATGGAAACCCCGTTGCTAGAATCATTAAAAATAGACTGAAAAAAACCACAGTAAAAATACAGTAGAAAATAATCTGCATTGTCAGGGGATGGACAAGATGATTCCCTAGGTTCTCTCAGGCTCTAATTTCTAGGATTTTAGGAGCGGAGCTCCATCAGTATTAAATTCCCTGAATGCCCAAGATCATCTAATTGAAACAATAGAAAGTTTGCTCATAGGCATGCCAGGGAGAGTGCTCAGTAATGATCAGGCTGCATTACTGTTGAGAGTGTATCACTTGATCTGCACTGTACAAAGAAACAAGGAAGGAGACAATTTTTGTCACAATTTACCCTTTGCTAAAGCTGTTCTTGTAAGTCAAATATGCTGGCTTGGTTCGGCATTGCTGATGTTATAGAAAGAGATCTTTAAAGCAGGTAATAATGGAGTCCAGATCACAGTTTGTAGCGGTGGAGTTTTGTATCAAAAGCTAACTGCACGTGTTCAGAATCAAAATTTCCTCCTGCAACACATGTACTTTCTACCAGAACTCTGTGCTCCTTCCATAGCAAACAGATGCTGTGCACTGCTATTTTATTTGTCTATGGAAGTCTTGCCTGTATATTGAGGGATAACAGATTACCTCCCCAGGGAAAAGACACTGATTCTGAGTTTTTCCTCTCTAAAATGAGCTTGCCATTATGATTTTCCCATTCTCATTGTTCTCAATATTTCACAATCAATGTCAAAGTCTCAACAAATAAAAAAATTAAAAACAAATTGCCAAAGTAATTCCAGGTACTGAGGCCATACCTGAAGTCAGTGACACTTTCGTACATTCAGCAATATTAGTCATTTCCCTGCTTGCTCTGAGTAGCACACCAAAGAACTAGGAGAGAGAAATGACTTGGCAAACTGAACATGAAGGAGAATGGCCTATCCTACATCTGGCTGAAGAAGCTACAGACTCAGAAAATCCTTTTATTTTTTCCTGATAGATTTATATGATGGTTTTCCTCTCACTTCTTGCAATAGTCTCACACACCTGATGACACGCCTGCTGGAGCGGGTGCTTTTCTGGGGCCAAACATGAAGACCAAGAAGGTGAGTAAGGTGAATCACTGCTCAGGCTCTTTCCAGCACAGATCCTCTTCTGTCCTCAGGCATGTCCTGGAAAAGCCTGTTGGAAAGACCCTCTGCCTGATCACACAACAGGGCCCCAGCTGGGAAGATACTTACTGTAATAGCTGAGATTTGTAACTTTTATTTCCAGGGTTGGCCAAGAGAAGCACATTGGGGAAACTGAAAATAAATAAAGCAACTGCCCTAGTTCATGGCAACCTATTCCCTCCTCAGCCTTTAAAAGCAGCAAAACTTTATGGCTCAGACCTTCAACCCTGCTCTGGATGCTTTGTCTCAGCAAAGGGGGGTGGAGGGTAAAGGGCTGCTGCTACCTAGAGGGTCTTCAAGGGCTGTTTGTGTCCAGGAGATCTCTGCTTGGCTGCACCGCTTGCCTTGGCAGCACTCTTGTGGAGAGGTGTACTCGGGGTTCCTTGGGGAGAAGTCAGGTAGAGGCTCCCTGTCCTCTGCAGACTGTGAGGTGTTGTGGCCCTGGCAATGCAGAGACACGCAGCCCTGCAGACATGGTGCAGCCCCCAGGCCAGCCTGGGCCCCTGGGTTGCACTGCTCAGGTTCTCCTCTGCTCCCTCAGGCCTCACCCAGCCATCCCCCTGGCTCCTCAGCCAGCTAGGCTCCCTAAATTAAGGCAGCCATTTCTCCATGTCCTCTCCCAAAGTCTGCAGGTTATAGTCCTCAGCAGCAAAGCCCTAGGAGCTCCCTCCCTATCTGGAGGCTGCTCTTCACATGTGTGATGTGCATACACGTCATGCAACATGTGAATGTACCTGCTGATTAAATAGTAGTGGCAACAATGTCCTCCTTTTGTTTTGAGGACTGTGAGGGTCTGGTTAGAGCCTGGAGGTACCGGGATATAATAGCACTGCCTCGTAATTTCTGACCGCCTATGCCTAGCTGATTCGGGTCATTAGAGTTATTTTGCAACATTCTCTTAATAACTTGCAGACACTCTCCTCCAACACTGAAATCATACACAAAAGGGCAAGGTTTAGGGAGATGAAGACAACGCTGATAATGAGTCCCTGATTGATTAAAAGTAAATACATTTTTACTCAGAGAAAAGGGCATTTGTTACCACAAACATTTCACCTTCAGCACAAATAGGAGTTGCGCTTACATTTACTAAGGGATTATAGCCACACTACAACTAATTACTTCCCAGCAGCTATTGGCCTCAGGTTAGATGTAAGCTACTTCTGGCAATATGCAGTGTGGGTTCATGTAAAAGGGGGCCCATATTTTCATTGTCTGGGTAGAAAACAGTGCAATGGTGAGACGTGAGTGAATATACTATGCATAATGCAATACAAAATAAGAGCTTATTGCAAGGAGAAGACTCAAGGAGATCAAACAACATTAGCCCATCACACCATTTTATGTTATGAGGGAGATATTAATTATTCTGTTTGTATTTTTTAGATGGCCTCGAGTTGTACAATTATGACATAGGAAGGTGCACATTACTTGCTGAAGACAGATTCCAGATTCAGACTCCTTGATTACCTTCAGTTGCATGAAATTAGTTGTCTATTCCTGATGTGACCCATGCAAATTATAGTATGCTTTTGATCAGTAGAATGTTATTTGTCCCTGAGTTATTTATCAGACCTTTGGTGTGAAATGTTTATTTTTTCTGGAATCCCAACACAGTCATATCTTTGCTATTCTTATGTGAATTTCTGAACTCTCTACTCCTCTATCCTGTGATATATAATTTTTACTAAGCTGCTGGCAAGTGATGAGATTACTTTAAAATATCTATTAGGATTCAAAGAAGGAGGTTCTTCCAGGTCCAGGCAATGAACTGCCCTGAAATTATTGAGTTATTCATAACTTTGAGCAGTTACAAATTACTGCTATTAACTGAATCCTGTAATTACAGTAAAAAGCTAGGTCTTGTAGCATAATTTCTGGTGTAGATAGTTTTTAGTGCATGTCTTAGGAAGTAAAAATTCAGGGCATGCAGAGAAATGGCTGTTGAGATCCTGTGAAAAAATGTGATGTTTCCTGAATGGGATCTGCTTAAGATTATGACAAAATAAAACATTCACCTTGGATGAGGGACAAGACCTTACTTTAATTAAAATAGTGCAGGAATGGTGTCTTCTAGCCCAAATGAATGTTCTCACTGGACTGACTCTTTTTCACCATGACATTGAGGAAGATTGTCCAGAAAGTTTGTTTTGACAATTGGCCTGTACCATCAAAAAATTGATGACCAACTCTAGATAATTGAGGCAAACCCCAGAATGACTGGCCTCAGGGACTGTATTGTGAAGCAAGCAGAGACCTCAGAGCACATCAGCACAAGTGCCCAATAGCCCCATGTTTTCCCCAAGCAGAAATGCAACACTGCAGACCGGCTGCTTCTTTCACTTAGGCATCTAGTGCTGGCACCGCTGGGTCCCCTTTTGTGTCATGTGTCTTGAGTACAGAAAACACTTACAAAAAATAAGAGTGCTTTCATTGCAAAAGCAAACATATTCAAGCTGTTGGGTTTGTTACTCTTATTTCTGGAGGTCAGCACACAAAGTATTTAAGTATCTTCCATGACTGTGCAGTAGCAGCTGGGCATAAAATTGGTGTTCATTTTTGTGCTTCCTCACTGCAGTAATGATAACTCCAGCCCCTGTTTGCTAGTAGCCATACCCCATCATTCACCATACCTTGAGAAGGAGACCTGGAGGGTACTGAAATCTGAGATGTTCCTACACTTGTATTACCTTTCACAGTCAGTGAGAGGCAAATAGTCCTACATCCAGTCCAGGCAGAATGAAGCAGTGATTTAGATTTTGTATCATGTATTTTTGACCTTTCTGTTGGAAGAGTAACACTGAGCTTGTTTAAGAGTAAAAGATTGATGTATGTCTTGTTCTGAAAGCAATGTTATAAAAATGGTACCTTCTTACTCAGCAGATCTGTTCCTGTTGTGTATTGAGAATCATTGCTGCCTGAGCTCAGAACTAAAAACTTTATTGTTTTTAGCCCTGCAAAACCAACCCTTTTCAGGACAAATGAGCTGGTTCCTCTTTATTGTAGTATTAATAAAACTCTACTATTTATCAGTTACCAGGCCAGTCAGTGCACACACTGATTGTTAACGAGTGTTCCTGAATTCCTTCCTTTTTCAGCTTTGATGTTGACACGAGTGGAATTTCTCCTTGTGTAAGAGGCCAATAGTATTTGCACAGTAATAATTCTTGCATATCTTCCCTGGCAGAGATTTCATGACCTGTGAGTGATGCATTGGAAGGAAAGAACCTTGCTTTACCTTCAGAGCATGGCTGAATTTGTGGTGGGAGAAAAATGACAGGTAAATAGAGGAAATCTGTGAAAAGCAAGCTTCCACTAACACAAATGGGAATTTAAACTGAAAAAGAAGTAAGCAAATAGCTCAGGATGTGTCCCTGAGAAAGTCTATGCACATGAAACATCTCTTAAAACTTTATTGAGTGGACGATCAAATATAGATTTCTTAGTGGAGGCTGTCTTTTACAAGAGGGCAAACATGCAAGGCAAACTCTCAGCAATGAGTGTGTTTTTATTGTAAAAAACACTTGTTTGCTTAGGTATGGATTAGCTTTCCAAAGCAAGAAAAACAGGAAAATGTTAAAACACTGTCCATTACTGCTGGAGCTAGTAGACAGATTCAGAGCTTCTCCCCTTTCTCGCTCACACAGTTCTTCACAAAGGAATTAACGCTTGTGAGCAAAGTGATGCAGAAACCAGTAGATTGTGAGCAAAGTGATGCAGAAATCTTTCCCATACCAATCTGGAGAAGGGGATCTGCTGAAACTAGAGACAACAAATAACAGTGCATGCCTGTAGGCTAGTTGCTTGTTGAGGTCTTCATATACAGAGGCTTTCTTTTAATGAAAACATAAAATTTCCATCTGTTTTCATTACAAATATTATAATTACTTTTATGATCTTCATCAATGACAACTGTTGCAACACCACTAATCAATATGATCAATAATCAACCCTTTACTGTTATTTCCCATGAGGAGGTTGTCCAGTCTGTTGTCTACGGTGATCAGCGTGAGTAAGGAAGTATTCCTCAGTGTGTGATGGCTGGCTGCCTACCAGAAATTCTGACAGCATTTCAAGTCCCGATACCAGACAGATGCTAAATTCAAAAGTTGTAAGAAAGAGATAATGCACTGGAGTTGCCAGTCTCTCTGGGGAATCTGGGTAAAATCCTTTGTGGAATCGTGAGTTTTGAAGAGGAAGATCAGAGACCTGCTGCTATTACAGGGGTTTGCCCAGGACCAGCAGGGGTGAATCAAGGTTTCCTCACTTGCCCAATCTTGTAAAAAGGTCAGTCAAAAAAGACAGAAACGTTTCCCTCTTATCTCATCCTCCAAACTTAATTAATTGTCCCCCAAACACTTCTGTCCAATATGGACAAACAGACAAGAAATTTGGAGGAGTGAAGCTCCTAGAGGGACTGACCGGCACCACTACTTGTTTACACTGCTTACAGGGTGAAATTGCTTAGGCACTGCAACCTCTCAAGATACACTTATTGCAGTCTGAAGAGTGCCTTAAAGAGCGCACAGGCCTCTGTGGGACCCCCCCATGGCACGCTGTGAAATTCTTCTGGATGTGATCCCCACAGCTGCAAATCCACCTTCTGTTTCCATTACTCATTCTATTAGTCTGCTGTGCTTCTTCTTTAGCATACATCAGCTCAGCTCTTTATTTTAGCGCTATTAATTTTTGACATGAAGTCGCTCTAAACATGGTAAATACAGAAAGTAATTGGTATGTTAAACAGGGGAAGCATAATGAGTCTCATGTAGGAACGCGACTCGCTCCTGCTGCAGAGCTGGACTGAAACAGAATACACAATTGCGCTGCCAATTTCAGCAGGAACTTCTTTACCAAGTCCCCATGGTTCACAGGCAGTGCCTCGACCTCTCCTGTACTTATGATACATCCAGCCACAGTTTAATGGCTGAAATGACTTTGAAGCTTTCCCCATGGAACCAATTTTCACCCTCTGTGAATACAAGCTCCAGCCTTTCAGCAAAGAGTTTAGTTTGGTGATAAGTTAACATGTGAGGCCAGCCTGAGAATAAATTTTAACTGTTGCCCTGATGGTAGGGCTTTCACATTGCAACTCGTGGTGACGATGTAGGGCTTTTTGGGAGAGACGCTCTCTCCAGACTAATACTGGCTGACGGGATATTTTGTCAGTGAGGAGAGATGTTCCTTACAGCTGGTGAGTTTGCTGCTGGCTTGTCAGCACTGATGGCAAATGTTTGCTAGGAGGAGTAGATAGGGATGTCATAGCCCATCTCAGCCTGGGCTCATAGTGATAATGGGTTGATTGTGAAATACAGGGCATGAATTTTAAGGATACAGGTGAGAAATTCTCCAATAAATTTGGCTAGAAGTCAGTGGAAGAGGGAGATATATTACAAATGGTGAGAAAAAGAGTTTAAAAAAACCCCAAACCAACTTTTATATAAACTGCAAAATATCACCAACCCTAGCTTGTCTCTTTCTCTTAATTCTAGAATTTTTAAAGATTCCAGATTTCTAGTTTTGCCTTGGGAATAGTACACACTAAATACAATTATTCTAGCTCTTGTTCTACAGTTTCAAATCCAATCAGTTTTGTCCAGAATCAAGGCTGAAAGATCAGAACAAAATTACTGCACAATCCAGAATTAACAAAACACACATTTTCTGCTTGAAATGTCATTTTCCTGCCAGCTCTACGTCTTTTCTTTTAGTGGCAATTCACAAATAAGACAGACGCACTCAGCAGCAGGGTGGGACCATAATATTTGACCAAGAATGGAGCTGACATATATCAGCAAAATGCCCACAGACAGCATAATTTGGAACCTGACCTGTCTGCTGCTCTACCAATGGTACTACATAAATAATTAATCGTACCTGCCAATGTAACATATAACACCAGGTAGTTCTTTGCTTTTTGTTTTCTATGACAAGCCTTGATCTTTTTCTGTGTTAGCTGTCGTAAAAGAAGTAACTGGAAGAAAGAGAGCAGACCCTTGTTACTTGCGTAACAGCCTACCTGCTTTCTCAAGTGATTCTTGAAGAGGGGTTGTTGACAGGATATAAAATATCTCAGAAGTGTCTGGCAGAAGAGAATCAGCAGAAAAAACCAGTATCTGTCTACCAATCTGAGTTTGGAGCATGAACCAGAAGAACTCATAGATACAATTTTTGCTTGGGACATTTAAAATCGGGCACTATAATGTACCATAAAATAGGTACTAGGAAACAAGCAGGAGCTGATAGCAGGATAGATTTAATGACGCAATAGTTTCTTTCTATTTGATTTTATGATCTGGGTTTCAGAAGAACCCTGAAAACAGTCTGGAGACTTTTTTTTTTCTCCTTTTCTTTTTATTTTAACACCTTTGTGATTTAATTTAAGAATGACATTTCATTCTGGACAAGAGGCCCATGGCATAAGGCAGACAGCTGAGACCTGAAACACACATTCTGCAATTCAGCAAGTGCATAAATAAAAAGGACAAGTTAGCACTAGTGTCTTCTCTGAGGAAACATCTGAGGTAAGTTTCAAATGCTGAATTCAGCTGAGGTACCTATGCACGGTTTCAGGCGAGCAGCCAGCAAATGTGTGTTCCTTCTTCTTTGTTTCCCCTTCTAGGAGTTACAGTATTATTACTTCTTCAATTTAACATATGTTTTCTGAAGGAGGATGGAAGCCTTGCCCCGTGTAACTCACATAGCTCTGTTAAAGAGACCATAAAGCTCACAAAAAAAAAGTTAGAAAGCCCAGCACAGTGATTTCAACAGTAACTCCCAGAACTTACATGAATAGCATGCCTTAATGATGCAGAAGCTGGACAATAGCATATGATCTCATAAGGGATACGGTTTCAGCCTGGGCCTGATAAACTCAAGTACATAAACTTGCACCTGCACTTTCCAAGTGCAAACACCTGGCTTTGCTTTATAAAAAGAGTCAAAAGCCTGCATGCTCTCTTTCAACAGCCTTTTGTAAATGCAAGACTTGGAATCTGTACCTGTAAATCACATTCCTGGACTACTCCTACTGATACCCTGATAACTGCAGTCCTTCTGGCTATGCTGTCTTCAGTACTTCACTAATCGCTAAATGCATGCACTTCAGAAAAATCACAGAGAAGTCAGCTTTGATCGCAGGTAAAGAAGGACAAATCCTGAGTCCAAAACTTTGTTTCTGATAGATTTGTCACACCTTCTCCTCCCACCAAATAAGGATTACATTTATGTACCAGATTACTGAGCACTAGTTAGTTGACATTGCAGAAGCATTTTCCAACTCTTGTTCTCAAGCAGAATCTTTAATCTAGGACCTGATCTGGGCTCAGACATCACTGTACCTCTCAGACCCTTCCCTGAGCTTGTCTGAATGTTGATACCAGCCTGAAAACTGAGGAGACAGCTTGAACAGTTTCTGAGTTTTACAGTTAAGTGGACACTCTCCAAATTGGCAAGTTTGGCTTATGGTTTTAGAAAACTAAAGACTCAAGACCTGAAGCTGAGGATTAGGGTTTCTGTTTAGACTCATCATGAATTTGTAGTGCACAGCCAAGATGAACAATGGTACCAGCAATTGTGGCTCTCGTTTGTCACCCACAACTACGCGGTGTGCAGGCCGATGGGCAAAAGTATCAGCAGAAAATACCCGTTGATAGAGGTGCACAAACATGTCAGGTGGAATCTCTGAACTTTTCTGAAGTGGCTTAGCTCCTTTTTGGATGCCATCAAAAGCAATGAAAACAAAGCTTGCAGAGCTGGCTGTGCAGTACTCTCCATGAACAGCTTGAATCACCCGGTTCATGGTAATGGTCTGCCACAGGAGCTCTAATCAAGTGCGCGTGTATGTTTTCTTTTCTTGAGATGTCAGTTCCCAAGTGAAAGGACACTTCAGCTCTGATAAAACTTTCCTTCTATTGTCTGAGTTTTGTTTGTTTTCTGGCAAACCCCAGCGCTGCCTCTGTTTTCAGTGCAGGCATACATTTCCCATGCCTGTGCAGAGAGGCCAACCAAAGTCTTTGGAGGCTTCTCAGTAGTATTGCCTGAAGCAAATACCACAGCTCAATAGCAATTTAATATTGTAATCTGGGAGCAAACTGTGCGGTTTTGGCACATTGCGATAATTATTAACTACATGTATTAGTGTTGTGATTCTAGTAACTAATATTTACAAAAGGTTCCCTGTGTGGGGAAGACCTCGCCTAGACATGAGCAGTTGAGCTATTCCTGAGTGATTGTCGGTGGGCCTTTAAGCCTGTGCTCATGTTCGCTGTTTAAAGATAAAACATCAATACTTAGAAATTGTACTTCAAAAGACCTATTTCATGAATAATAAATTCTCAGGGTGTAAAACCATACCAAGCGCCAGAACGTTTTGTGAATTTATGGGGAAGTTTTCCTGTGGAAAAAAAATCCTGGAAGATAAGATTAAAAAAGCACATCTCAAACTCCCTAACATAATATAAAGGAGATGATTGGATTTAAACATTAAATCATTCTCGCTCTTAGGACTTTTGTTTCATGCCATGACATGTCTCTTTCTCCTGCTTTCCCATTGCTATCAGAATTAACGACCTTATGAACCCCAGTTCAGAACTCACAGGCAAGAGCAGATATAAGCAACAGCAAAATGTTCTCTAAACTCAAAATTTGTAATTGTCAAGTTAAATTTCTCCATGTAATTATTATGTCTATGCTGGCTTAAGGTTGAAGCAAAGCTGCGTTTGCCTTTGTGTCTTATGCAGCTCTTGTTAGTCTAGTAGTTCGTCACCTGGCAGAGCGCAGTGGTAAGGACTGAAGGTGGTAAGGAATGAAGGGGGTCAGGTGAGCACTTTAGTGTGAAACGCAGATGAACTACACAGTATGCTTGATTAACTTTGAACCTTGTAGCATTTCTACTCAGAGTACATAATCGTATTTCTCTCAGTAATCAGTTGTGTGCTTTTCAAATAGGTGGGGACCACAAACAAATACATTCTTGACATGGGGTCTCTTCTAGTCTGTGAGCTGTACCACATCGCTGACATGCATATATGCACAAGAGAAAAAAAAAGCCATTTATTTTCTAACAGCATTGTAGTTGGGAGAAAGATTTTCTCATGCAACTTAACCTCTGTGTAGTTTCTTTCCTTCAAGCTTGCCCATATTTCACACATTTTTTCTGGCAGTATTCATAGTGCCTTTTAAATTATGTATGCTTTTGGCTAGTACACCAGACTTGTAGTCTAAAAGACTAGACTCCCCTACAAAGAAGTCATGATTTGACAGTGTTTATTTTGCTGCGTAATCATGTTAGATAAGGTAATGTCATAAAGATTACATGAAACAACTCTATGTAAACAATACATTGTCATTCCTTTACCAATTGTTTAAACAAATCAACAAGTAAAATATACCCTTAGCTTCAGGTAGTTCCTATGTCACAGGAGCCAGACATTAACACGTATTTCTTAGAATTCAGCCCAGTACTCAGTGTTACACCGATGTGGAAGACAAAGATGGTTCTTTCCATGTGTTTGTATTATACTTACCAGCCAGGAGATGACTGGCAGGGAGTAAAAGTAAAAGTAACCAGTGAGGCAGTGTTGGATAACCTGGTCATCAGTGATCACAAAGCACTATGACATACTAAAAAAGAAATTATAGAGGCAGAAGAACAGGCAGAAAGAGACACAGGAGCCAAAGGAAAATAAGATTTTGAGAAAAAATTAGGGGAGCAATGTCTGAAGTTGTTCACAGGTTAAGGAGAGCAGAGCTGGTTATGAAGAGGCCAATGAAGACTTCACCTGACTGCAAGGCACTGGAGACATGTTGAAGGAAGTTCAGGGAGGGGGGAAAACACTGGAGAATCATGTCTGATGTGTGTAGGGACAGGGTAGTATCTGTAGTGGCAACTGGGGTCAGATATACAAATTTATGAAGTACATAATATTAGTATTAGTGTCTATATATTACTAAAGATCTTGGTAATGTTTGCTAGGTAAATTTTGTCCATATCAAAGGTCAATGCAATCAAAAAATTTTTTATCAAGAGGCAGTAAAATGGCATGCTTTACACTTATTTTTATATTTTACAGAATATAAAAATGAAAAAATGTTTAATGGTAATCAGCTAGTGTATGCCCTTTATATGTGTAAACACAATTAATTGAAGTCTAAATTATAAACCACAATATTCATATGTATTAGTTTTCAATTTACAATTTTACCTGTTTCATTCCAAATACACATTTTAAGATTAATAAATCAGACACTCTTAATTTCATTATTCTCATATGTTGCTGCTAGGGCATTTAGGGATAACATTTGTTTTTCTAAATGCCTTTAACTAAAGTAATTATGTCAAATACAAGATATGGTAAGCATATTAATATTTTAAGTAAATATTTGTGCTTCTTTTCAGAATTAGTAGAAACAGGAATTTGGCTACAGTTAGGGTTCTTCACTGGTTCCAAGTGCTGTAATAAGAAAGGGGAAAGTTAAGTGTATGCCTGTCTTTAAGTATGTGCTTAGCCTTTCTAACCTGCTGTGAAAGCAGCAAGTTAAGGGGACTAAGTACATACCTAAAGGTAAGCACGTGCTTGACTGCCTTGCTGATCTGAGGCTAGAGACAGTAGGATGATGAGATTTCTGAAAGGCTGCTGGCACAGTCACCACAGTTCAGGAATAACGAATAGCTTTTTCACAAGAAACTTAACGATTGAAGGGACCAAGAATTCAGTTATGCCATAAATTGGCTTTCACAGTTAAACCTGTTTTTTTCTCTTAAGCAGAGACTTAATTCTAGTGAACCAGTTCAAAGCATGGCAGTGGTACTGTCATGACTGCAGAGATGATTAATTTTGGCCTAAGAACAAATGCCCTCCAGGGTGCAAGAAGTTATTAAGTTATCATGGTCAGAGCCTTGTACCCTGTGTCCCTTTAAAATGTATTTTGGGGTTAGATACACAAAGAAGCTCAGGTACCTAATACTGGCCTGACTCTACCTGCAGGTGCCCAAGTCTGGGCTTGTGATCCTAAAATTCCTGGATAACTCTGGAGGCACTAAAGATGCTGATATTAAAATGCACCTTATAGTGGATTTCTAAAGTTCAGCTTCTCTGTATGGTCAGAAATACCTTTATCATCCTTGGCAATGTTTGGCTTCTGTCTCAGTCTAATCTCTTTTGAGATCCACAAATAAAGGTTTTTCTTAGTTTCTAAGTGGAATGCTGCTGTAGATACCTGCCATGAAGATCAGAGGGGAGGGGAGGAAAGGGGGAATTATCTGTGCTTTCATCCAATAGTTCAGTGATTAAAAACCTTGGTATGCATCAGAAATTGGGTAAAATACTGAATAGTTAGTATAAGCTGTTGCCACTACTTCCTTTGTACATATTGTAGTTTGATATTCTATGGTATAAAGCAAATGGTCTAATTTCCACATTATACCATAGCAGGCTACATAATGAGGTAAAACCCAAATGAATAAACAAAAAAACCCTGTAACTAAGGAACCTTCAGGACATCATTAGAATATTGAAATGTTGTGAGTTTCCTGAAATCTTGAACGTTTACCTCAGCCAGCCCAAAATCTCTCTATTTTTCTATAAATGTTGAGAAAGGAAGTCTGAATACTCTTCCCTCTTGAAAGAAATTACTCACCCCAGGCAAATAGATGACTAGAACTTTGCAAAGCTGGGATACACTCTGTTGTTATGAAACTGTGTATATAGAAAGACAGTCTGTCTATTAATATTTATAGATGAGAACAGTTAAGCAAACACTAAAGCACCATAACTTTTTACGATAAAATATCAAGTTTGCTAAATATGTGTATACCTACATAAATAGATTGCATTTTCAGCTGGGGGGAAGGGTCAGAGGTGGTGTCTCTGAATAAACAGCTCTCAGGCCGGTTCTCCCCCATCTCTTCCACTGCTGCTGCCTTAGGCACTGGGGTTTTTTGCCTGCTAAGGCCAGCTGCTTCCTTGCCAGTTGGATCCTCTACTATGGCCCAAGCTGCCTCAGGGATGGCAAGGAACCACCTCCACCAGGGCCAGCTGGGCTCTCCCGGCTGTGTGCATGCCTGTGGTTTATCTGCCTGATGGGCCTGGGCAGCAAGGCAGAGCTGCTCTTCTCTTCTTACTTTCTTATCTTTCCCTTGCTTCCCCAGCAACAGTGACCTGCATCACCTTGCCTGAGTGCATCAGCTTTCCTACCGCTGGGACCTAGTGCAGGCAGTTTTAATCAGGTGTTCTACCCAGCTCCTGATGTTTTTGCATTTATCACTGCTTACCCTCCTGGTCGTTCCCGTGACTATCAATAGCACAACATTCGGATGCGAGGCACTGTGCCTCCTCATGTCTATGCTTTCATGGGGTTGCGCCTGAACAATGCTGTACAAACTGGGGCTGCTACAGCAGCATTATAGATCCCTGGTTTTAGTTGTGGCTATGTCTAACTCTTCAAGAAGTATGCAAGGGGGCATATACAGCGCACAGAAGCCTTGAAATTACCCACTAATAGTCCAAACTCCCCGATGAGGGGAGCTGCTGGTCTAGGTTGGTGTCTTGTTGTGTTTTCAGTGGGGCTACTGTGGGTCTGCCCCCATCTAGTGAGCTACAGAGTCCCTTTGGTACTTCCTCTTGAGCTCACCTCTCCCAAGGAACAGATTTTGCAAATGATGTTAGTTGAGAATTTTTAGTCACACCTCCTCAGTAAGAGAGCAGGGGATTTATTTAACTTGAGGAAGGTCTGAGAAGCATTTCACGCGTTGCAATGAACGGCCGAGACCATCACTCAGTGACACAAGGATCACAGATGATGGTGGGAAACAGATAAATTTGGCAATTCTAGGGAGCACCCTGAAGTGGACCGGAAAGGACTCACTGGGGCTGGCCCCAGGTCTCCTGTGATGTAAGTTGTGGGAGTCCTGTCTGCCAGGTGTAACCCAAAACTCCAATTTTTATGTATACAACCAGAACTCAGAAGAAATATTAAAAGTTTCCTCCCTGATCTGCAAAAGACTAAAATCAGAAAATGCTAAAATCAGAAGTATTCACAAAGCAAGAACTTTATTGAATTATCATCATAGAAACTTTTTGGTAAGAAAGTGTCACAAATGTCAAACCATTTTGCTTAACTGAAGTGCCAGTAAATGAAAACTGAAGTAAAAATGAAGTTTTTACAAAAACATCAGACCAAATGTTTCAGCTTTATTCATATTGGATTGTTCTTGGGTTAGTGGTTTGTGCAAAATTTCTGAGATCTGAATATATGAAAATATCTCAAAATCTCCAATCTTGACACAATAGAAAGCCTGTTTCCTGAATAGTCCTACATGTGACACAGGAATATCACAAGGCACTTTCCATTATGCTTTCACCCAGTTTTAAAGATTGTTTTCACAATATGTTGATGCTAGAGGTTTTTCAAAGGAAATATTGCCAGAATTAACATGAGGAAAATTGTAGTACCCTTCCCATCCTCTTGGAGCAACAACAAAATCGTGTTAAACAGGGGGGACTTTCAAACTGTATTTTGTACTTACAATATCTAGATTTCCTTACACAAAACATCTTGCAGTGGATTCAGAGTGGTGCAGGCTGATGAAACACTCCTTAGCATGTGTAGAAATTCCCTTCAAACTAAGAAGCTGGGGCTAGGGGAACTAATATTGCCTCTGATGATTTCTGAGTCTGAACTGAGCCTGATGCAAGGCCAGATGTGGCAGATATTTTGGCTACCTCCTCATCTCTTCTGGTGGAAAGTTCCCCTTCCTTCAGCAGGTCAGGGGACCTGCAAGGCCAACTCACCACTCGCAGGAGCATGGTGCATTTTTCTCTTAGAGATGCAGTAGATGATACAGCTAGACAGATTGCCTGACATCTGCCAGTATGAAACCCTTTTTCAGTTGCACAGAACTCAGCCAACTTTAGTATTAAAGAAGAATATATTTTTTTTTCTTTATATCAAGACAGAAAATAAGGATTGTGCACACTTTCATAAACCATGAATTGAAAAAAGCCCAGTCTGTAAACTTGGGACATTTCACAATAATGCTCTAGACCTGTGTCAACAGGTTTTGACACTAATTCAGGAAAGGCACTAGTTAATTTTGATTTCTCAGCACTCTCTTCATTTCTGTTGTCATAATTAGAAAGTCAACATTTACCCACATCTATCATGAGACCTAGGAAAACTATTAGTTGCAAACAGCTGATTTGTTGAATTTAGCTCTCTTTCCTGATTGTGGTTGATCAACGATCACATTTTATTTTCAATTAATTTTATTCACTGTATAAATTCTTCTGTGACTTGTTCATGTGAATATATTTCAGCCTATGTACTGCTTACAGACTGGATGGTGCATCAGAGTTTTTGTGAGTTGTAATTCACTATTCAGTTTGTACATGAAGGATCACTTGAGTCCCAGTCTATTGTTTCTGGTCTCTAGGTGAATAGTCTTCAAAAATATAAAGTGATTTCAAGATGACTTCTGCAGACAGTTTGGAAGCTTGTTGGAAACAAAATTCACAGGAGTATTTATTTCACTGTCTTTTTTAATATAAATTTATGAACAAACGTTTGTCCTATATATGTGTATGCAAAAAACCCTGACAAACTCCAACTGAAAACAACAGACATATTCTGACAAATAAAATAAAATCTCATAAAGTTCACTGTGGATAAAATGGGAGAAATTATTGTCCAATTAAATGGGTGGAGGGTTTTGGTTAATTTTTGTCTTCCATGGATTCCTAAAACTGATTCCCAGAAAGACTGTCCTTCTTTCCTCCCTCCATTATTCACCCACCTGAGGGCAACTCGCTGGTCTCAGAGACATTTCAGTAATTTTTTTATATACTTCCCAAATGACAGCTTGGGGGAAGGCTGAAGTTTTTTTTTAAAAAAAAACCCACAATATTGCAACGCTATTTGAGAAATGCAAAAAGAACACAAAGAGAAGGTGCGTATCTTTTCCCGAAGCGTTCGAAAGTCTGTCGAACAGAGGGGAGCATAATGTGAAGTCTTGCCCACCAGATGCTCGCCAGCACTTGCGTGTGGAGGGGACACGACTGAAGCCCATCACCCTGAGGTCACCACGAACCACAGCCCACACCAGCACAGATCTACGGAGTTTGCCTGCACAGGCATGGGTGGCTTTAGTGGCAAGTTCTGTGCATTTCTTTAAGATGGCTGTGTGGGCTGGCTATTGGTATTGAGTGTGTTAATCCTGAGCTGTGTTCTCTCGCCAACTGCCAAGGTCTGTGGGGAAAGACACCCTCAGCCTAAGGGGCCTCGATGGTGTCCTGCCATTGCTGTGCATCAGGAAGCTTGGAAACGTAACCAGAAATGTTATTTTGGAAACATGTTATTTGCAAAAGCATGCATAGGTGTATATATAGAGAGCTATAGGAGCAGGGCTGGGCCTCGGGCCTGTAACCTGGCGGATCGCTAACAGCAGCACCTGCTAGTCCCGGGGGCCACAAACCCATGGTGCCATTTAGAAAATCCGTGCAGCCAGTGCCTCCCCCGTGCCCCTCGCACCGCGGAGACCGGGGCCGGGGCTGGGCTGGGGCCGGGCTG
>NW_020799095.1:104598984-104631484 GCF_003259725.1 Athene cunicularia | reverse complement strand
ACTGGATTTGCTAGCAGAGGGCCTGCTTCTCGTCTCCTTGAAGTCAATGGCAAAACTCCCATTCACTTCAGCAGTAACAGGATCAGGCCAGAGTTTGTAGAAATCTTCCAAAGGGAAGGAGGCAATGCTGCCTGCAACAGCTCATGGGGAGGCACAGACCCCTGTCTCCCAGGCAGAGAGCAACAGTTCTTCAGCTCTCTAACTCTTGATAAGAAGATCTAATTTGTACAGCACACGCTTTGATGCCAGCTAATATTTTTGTCCCCATGGTGTAAGTACTTAGACAAAATCTGGGCCTTGCATTAGGAAGGGAAGAGGATGACAGGAACCCAGGATTTCTTTTGGTACAGCCCTGTTTATTTACAGAAGATGCACACAAAGTGCTATTACAGCAAGGCAGGAGCAAGCAATGTAGTTTCTCGTTTGGAAGTGTAAGATTCTTTTTAGTAAGCACTCAGCCAGAAGAACTATATTTTGGTTTCATGCCATGACAATGCACTATTGCTTATTACTCTAGTAGGTGGCTTTCCCAATGTCTTCTCTTTTCTCATTGTTTTTCACTCCCTCACACACCCGCCTACAAGCATACAAACACCCAGCTGTTTCACTTGCAATCTTCACCCAGGAAAACTGCTGTATCTGCTCTTCTCTCCTGCCCTTTCTGCTCTTGCCTTGTTAAGATGAGCCATGCTCTGAGCAGTAACTTCAGTTGTTTCTGAACTGAAGGGCACTTAACTGTTGTTCCAGTTAGTCTTAAAAAAAAAAAAAAAAAAAAAAAAAAAAAAAAAAAAAAAAAAATCTACTGACTTTCACACACCCTGTGTTTTGTGATTGCCATTTCAGCACATCAGTGCATTATTTTTGACTTCAGACTCACCAAGTGGAAGACAGTATTTTCTTTCCTAAGAGCCTCTAAGGGCACACTAGTAATTTGTGTTTAGATGACAAAAGAACCCAAATCACTTCCACACATCTTCACAGAATCACAGAATCATCTAGATTGGAAAGGACCCTGGAGATCATCTATTCCAACCGTTCGCCTAGCGCAGTTCCCACCTACAGCATATCCTTAAGCTCTAAATCGACCCTACTCTTGAACACCTCCAGGGATGGGGACTCCACCACCTCCCTGGGCAGCCCATTCCAATGCCCAACAACCTGTTCTGTAAAGAAATGCTTCCTAATATCCAGTCTGAACTTTCCCTGGTGCAACTTGAGGCCATTCCCTCTTGTCCTGTTGCTTTGTACTAGGCTAAAGAGGCTCATCTCCAGCTCTCTGCAGCTTCCTTTCAGGTAGTTGTAGAGGGCAATGAGGTCTCCCCTCAGCCTTCTCTTCTCCAGACTAAACACCCCCAGTTCCCTCAGCTGCTCCTCATAGGACATGTGTTCCAGACCATGAACCAGCTTTGTAGCCCTTCTCTGGACATGTTTGAGTAACTCTATGTCCTTTTTGTAGTGAGAGGCCCAAAACTGAACACAGTAATCAAAGTGCAGCCTCATCAGCGCCAAATACAGATCTCTTCTCTGTCCCTGCTGGCTACACTAGTCCTGATACAAGCCAGGATGCCATTGGCCTTCTTGGCCACCTGAGCACACTGTTGGCTCATATTCAGCCGGCTGTCAATCACACCCCAGGTCCCTCTCTGACTGACAGCTCTCCAGCCACTCCTCCCCAAGCCTGTAGCGCTGCTGGGGGTTGTTGTGGCCCAAGGGCAGCCCCCGGCATTTGGCCTTATTGAAACTCCTCCAGTTGGCCTCAGCCCATGGCTCCAGCCTGTCCAGGTCTCTCTGCAGAGCCTCCCTACCCTCGAGCAGATCAACACTCCCACCCAACCTGGTGTCATCTGCAAACTGACTGAGGGTGCCCTCGATCCCCTCGTCCAGATCATCAATAAAGATGTTAAACAGGAGTGGCCCCAAAACCCAGCCTGGGGGACACCACTCGTGACCAGCCACCAGCTGGATTTAACTCTGTTTACCACAACTCTCTGGGCCCGGTTGTCCAGACAGTTTTTTACCCAGCAAAGTGTGCGATTGTCCAAACCTCGAGCAGCCATTTTTGCCAGGAGAATGCTGTGGGAAATGGTGTCAAAAGCCTTGCTAAAGTCAAGGTAAATTACATCCATAGCCTTTCCCTCATTCGATAAGCTGGTTGCCCTGTCATAGAAGGAGATCAGGTTTGTCAAGCAGGACCTGCCTTTCATAAACCCATCCTGACTGGGCCTGAGCATCTGGTTGTCCCTCATGTGTTACACTATCAACTTGTTAATTTTTTCTCTCCAGTATATGTCTCTATAAGATTTCAATCAAAACTATTTTTTTTAAATAAAAAAAAAGGTGATCAAAGTGCTTAAAAAGAACCCGAAGTAATTCTTTTATCACTAAAATGGTATGAAATGCCTTTCCACTAAGCCACTGAAAACAGAGCTAGCCTTTAGTATGAAGTGGAGAGAGGAAAATATTTGTTAGGGATCCACATGAGATAGTAGGAGATTATTGAGATATTTCTTGCCATCACTATAGTGATAATCACTCCCTCGGAGCAAGAGATAAAGCCCTCCAAGAAATAAGACCCAGTGAGGAGAAGGAGAAAAAAAGAAAGGGCAAACCAGGCAGTTTTCACTATAGCAAAAAGTAAAAAATGTGTCTCTCTCATTCTTTGATGTATTGGCAAGCTGACAGTGGTAACCTGGTTTTGCCAGAGCCAGACGGATGAGTGAAGACCATGACAGAGGAGCATTGGTGTGAGGATTATGTACAGGTCAGCATGCACTGAGGATGCTGTGGGGTTATAGATTACCTACACCCAGCTAGGAGATGGATCTATGGTTAGTGAGAACATCTGCTCAGTGCTCACAGACAACCCAAAAAGTAATGTTAGTACTTAAAGGAAAGAACTCGAGAACAACACTTCAAATATTTAAGATACTGTCATATAAGGAGATGAAGCATCATGGCATACAGCACTGTGTTTGGGATTAATCAAGCACTATTGAGAAATGTTAGCTATTGAGAAATGGAGGAGATCATGGTGAGCACATCAAAAAGGACTGTAAGCACAGGGAGTCTTTGTGCAAAGAGAACCTGCAATGATGAGGCCATTTAGATGTGGCAACTCTTAAGTAATGAATCTTTAGTCAGTCTTTCTTGGGATTGAAGAACGGCAGGGCACTTAAGGCAGTTAAAAGCATATTGAGAAGTCTTCATTTGAAGACTGTGCACACAGACACATGGCATTTGCTCCGGTTCTTGATGCCCAGGCAGAGTTAAAGCACTCTCATCAATACCTGTTTCCTTCAGTAAAACTCTTGTTTGATTAGACCCAAAGTGCATTTTCTGCTCATTGCCTAAATTCTGAAAAGAGGATTTTATTTTATTAAATTGCAGACTAATGGTTTCTAGCACATTAAAAAGGGGCATTTTTCCAAAGCTACTTCTTTGTAGTCTGTCTGTTAAATAAGAATCTTCCTGGCATCCTAAAGGAAATGACATTCTATTTAAACATGTTACCTGCTGATCTACTAGAGAAGCAGGCCAGCAGTTTTTTTGTTTAGTTTGTGTATGCATGTGTGTGTGGTTGTTTCATGGCTCCTGGGTAATGTTATCCATATTTTTCTGTTTGGAGAATCACTTTTCCCTACACACTCACCAACCAACATGAAACCACCTAATTATATTTTCATAATCATGATTAAAAACCATCTAAATTATCCTGCTTGATGTACTCAAAGAGTTTGTTGATTGCTTTTTGATGTGTATTAGAGCTTTTTGCAGAGCCACATCAAATGGTTTGCTCCACAATGAAATAAAAAAAAATCTTCTAATATACATATGCACATCTTTAAAAAAAACATATATAAATTATATTCTGCTAATTAAGCTACATCAAAACCAAGTCTATCACCATGAAATAATTGTGTAAAAGCTACTCACCTATTACAAGAACATTAATTTCCACTTTACTTTTTTTTTTTTCCAAAATATCGATTTTATCTTATACAAGGCAATTCAGCATTTCAAAGCCTCAGAGTCTCAAAGTGTTTTTCCACATCCATGGAGACCTTAAATCTTGAATACAAAATCCAGTTTTAGAATAGAAAACTCAAGTAAATAATATTTTCATGTAGAATATGCTTCTTCTGCATAATGGATCACAAACATTTTAATTTTTTCTCTGTGTTGTTTTCATATCTTAAATATGCCACACCAAATCTTGTCAAAGTTCTGTCCACTGCAGAGAAAGGGTTGAAGAGATGAGGGGAGAAAGGAGTTTGTAGAATTTACCCCCGATCCTGGGTTTGAGACTGATCCATGGTCCATTTTACCAGGAGACCATCACAATGTAGAGATGTAGGTTTGGTGTTGGTCTGGTTAATTCTGAAGGCTGTGTTGGGACAACATCATGCAGAGGGTCAGAATTTCGTGGAGGATGGGATTTCTCAAAGCAGTGAAGGACTTTATTACATCAGTCCATGAGCACATTGGAGTTAAGGTTTGCTTCATGATTGTCCAGCACTGATCACAAAGTCAACTCTCATTAAATAATAAAGATAAAATACTCTAGGAAAAGAATTAAATAATTCAACCTCTGCCTACTTGATATCAAATCTGTTATATCAAATATTCATGTGAAATAAATCTGTAGGTGTGTCTGTATGAATGGAGTGCAACTGCAAAGGATGATGCTTTCCTAGAATTTGACAGCCAACACTCTAAAGCAAGAGCATGAAGGTTGATCACATGTGCAAAAGTGTCATCTTCCACGAGGGGTGTGTGTGTGTGTGTGTGTGAGTGTGCGTGTGTAGGCTGTGTCTCCTCTCCTGGAGATGTGTAACACACTGCCACTTAGTCTGTGGTATCAGTGACAGCCAGCTATGGGGTATTCAAGTACAGCTCCGTTCATCCATGTGTTTCCAGTTTGACTTTCAGTAAATGTTTAATGATCCTTTTCAATTACTGGACCAAACAGTATTTGACAAGAATGCACCTTGTCTAATACTAGCACTTAGACAGGAGTGCATTTTTTAGATAGCACTTAGTATCCACAATATTGTCATGATATTTGTGAATGTATTCTCAGGTTGATCTTAATGACCCCATTACAAAGGTCTTCTCATGCCTTGTTGTGTTATAGTCTCTGTTTCCTTGACTTTACTGATAAAGAGCTGTCAGAGTTCACTTGGCAACACCCTTACACTCAACATCCTGGGTTCAAGCCCTGAAAGGACACTGGCTTTACTGGCATGGCTGTAGCTACCACTGGGAGAAGTAGGTTCCTTGTGTGAGACTGATCCTTTGGCTTCTCTGGCTGTGGATCATGTGTATCTGCTGTGTGTCTCATGCATCCCTCAGCCTCCGCTCAGGGGAATGGTTTCAAGTACAATGTGGTCTCACTCTGGCTGCTGCACCTGGGCTTGATGTCCATGGGAGCCAGAGCATGTGTCCTACAGGGAAGGCATGGGCCCAGGTGTCAGGACACAGCCCATTAAGAAGACACACAGGTATATAAAATAAGACAGATGAAGGAGTAATTCTATTCAGATGACTTGGCCAAATACTTCACAAATCAACAATCAAATAATCTGTTGCAGGATATGGCTACAGGGCTGTGACTGCCCCCTTATCTGGCATCCAAATATACTTTCTGTAGTTCTGAAGACAGACAATGAATTCCTCATCTTATGTTATGTTATGTTATGTTATGTTATGTTATGTTATGTTATGTTATGTTATGTTATGTTATGTTATGTTATGTTATGTTATATGTTCACATCCTCTTCCTCTTAACTATCATCCCTTAAACCATGGTATGGAAACAGATCGACTACGTCCACAGTAATGAGCAAACAATGGCATATGGCAGCCCCTTGACAGGCTCTGGAGATGCTCTCAGAGCATGCCCAGAGTCACCTGGCTAGATGAAGTTCCTTGTAGAACTCTCTGAAGGCTTCCCAGTTAAAAGACAGACTTCTGGAAAAGCAACCACCCCTATTTCTGTCTTGCATCAGCCTAGGGGTTAGGAAGTAGGAAACCCACATTCAGTTCCTATCCTTGTTGGAAAGAATTCAAACAAGCTTCTAGTCATTAGACTATAGGTTTTTCTGGGAACGCTTTACCACTCCTCGTGAAGCTGCACCACTGTGCAGAAAAATGGTTTGAATTCACTGAGAGAAGGATAAAGGGCAAGTGAAAGCATGACTCCCCAGGCTAATGATTAGGCAGCTTTTTCTTAAGTAGGAGGCAGGCTCCAGTCATTCCTCCTGTTTTCTGCTTTAGCTCATGCCTGTTTCATATCATGTCCTCGTTCTTTAAACTGGTGCATTTTGGTATTTTGAACAAGAAATTATAGTCTGGTACCTACCTACTGTGCACTCTTGCAGTGTTCTGCCTATGCAGTGATTTTATTCTGTGTATGTCAATGAAGGAAGCTGAGATTTCTCATCTATTTCCATTTATATGGGATGGAATCTGTGAGGCTGATCCAGTTGCAGTGAAAACTCCTCTTTTTGTCAAGCTTTTTTCCCCCCAGCCTTTTTCACAGTGTCATCTTTTATTAAGATCACATTAGCACTTCTGGAACAGCCATATTTTATCAGGATCTCTCAAAAGAGGATGAGTCAGACCATCTGATTTTATTTTGTTAAGTTCGTTCTTGATTTGCTGAGTTTAGTTCAGATATGAATGCATCTTGTCCGATATATCTTTAATATAATACAGACGCTGGCACAGGCACTGATCTTGGTTACACTAGTGTAAATTTGGGGACGTGCCAATGGAGGGCTGCCAAGGCCATATTAAAATTTCACTTTTCAGCATTTCACTAGAACTGCTAGCTAGCTTCTCAGGAAGCAGGCTGCCATGGTGGGACGAGCCAATGTACTACTTCTCAATAACTCTGCAATTCTCTCCTGGTTGGAGAATATCCCAGGTAACACAGTACAACCAAAGTCAGACAGGGCCAAAAGGCTGCTTTACATAGCCTGAGGCTGACTGGATTGCTAGTTCACATAAGCCTTGACTGATGGGGATAAACTGGTGGGATTTAATCAGTAAAGAGGGAAAAATGAAATAAACTTTGTACGAATGGCAAGAACCATGACTAGTCAATGTATTTATCACCTGGCTATTTCCCAGAATCATCATACAGTAAAACAAAGAAGAAACGAACATCACCTAATCTGTCCAAACTGTATTTGCTCAGAATTAGCACACACTGCAAAGCCTCTATTGGGAAAAGGCAAATGGATGGTGTTATGGCTTTTCCCAGAAAACAGTTCTCTCTAATTCCCCTCAGTTTAGGTGTGCGCCCCAACATTCTGCCATAAATGCTAAAAATATAAATGACTTACTGACCTTTATCCAGCCACCTAAGCACTCTAATATATCAGTATTCTGATGAATTTTCAGGTTTTGGCCCATGCAATGTAACTTAAAAAACCCAGCTGATAGTAGCTTAGCTTTCCTGAAGACTCAGAATGGAAAATTTGCAGTGTATAACCAGTGGAAACTTCTGTGGTTTTTTGCACTTTGTAGGTCTGAAGGCTGCTTGGCATCTCTCACTTAACTGAAGCCAGAGCACATGATGCAAAATCCTTTTAATATGTACTTCATGTTAAATCAGTGATAAACACAGACCCTGCTTCTTTGGAATGAATCATGACAAGCCTGGGTTGGTGGGAATGGCAGCCTGCTGTGAACACTGATACCTCTGTAATTATTGATTTATGAGACTCCTGTCTTTGATCAGTTATCTTTTTACTCTTTGCATGTTTATTTGGTTGTTTAGTATTGTCTGCACTCCAACTTGTGAGCTCTGTGGGTTAGTGATTCACTTTTTGCATAATTTTGTAGCGACATCTTGTACTCACTTAAGTCATTAGAAACCTCTGCAAAGCAAAACAGTAAGGTGTGCATTTGCACTCTGTCAGCATTCATGCCATTGAATATATGCAGTGTTTTTGCCATCTTATCCTGGTTATTTGAATCAAGGTTTGATTTCTCAAATATTTTACAAATGTTTAATTCTTTTAACAAATAAAACTCACCATGAAAGTACACAGCACACTTTACTGCCAAGAGTAATAGTCTGAGATTAAGCCAACACTATAGATGAATGGGGTCTGCCAGGCCTCCAGGCTTTTTGTGGGACCTTTTGGGGCTGCTTTCCTGAAGGCCCCACGTGTCACTCCTTGCAATGTAAGCCTCACAACTCTGAAGTGTGGAGACTAGACCTCTGGCTCCCCTCTCTTCCCAGATGGAAGACACAAAGTCTGGTCTACAATTTACCCCTGCCTTAGCAAAAGATGCAAGCTTTTGTGACAGCACAAGACAAAGCTTTTTAAAAGACTGCAAGGCGACTTGAAAGCCCCTGGGTGTAAGCAGACATCTGCCTGAAGCTCTCAGTGGACTTGGACTTTGAAGGTGGGTAAGCACTGATGGGTGGTGGGGAAGAGGCTCTGCTTGACTTTTCCCAGTAGGGACCATGGTGGGTCCACAAAGCCCCTGGACTATGATGCTTAACGAGCTTGTGCTCATGCAGCAAAGCAAAACTTAACCCAGGTATGCCACAAGGTCAGTTTGTCATCAGAAAGCTCTCTCATGGGTTTAGGTATCTTTGCACTGTCCTGTCTATGCTTTAGGACTGTATTGTCCTTGAAGAAATCATCTCTTTTGCCTCCAGGGTTTTTGTCAAGTGTGGCTTATCAGGAGGTCCATGGGAGCTTTGGTCCTCTTTCTCCTGCTGGGTGACCTCTGCCTGGCATGGCATCCAGCTCAGTGTCACTTGGCTGAGCTGTGTCTGTGAGGAGGTGGGGATGGCTCCATCCATGAGGGGGCCTATGTCTGCCCCGTGGCCATCTTCTGTCCCTAAGAGACACTACAAAACCTCAGCTTCCATATCTTACATAAGTAGATGGCAATGTCTTTTTCTCCAGCTGTTACTGCTTGCACAGGATACTGCTGGAGTCAGATGAGATTTGGGACTGTATGCCAAAGACCTGGGGGCTGTGATGAGTTTTCACTCACTGCCACTCATTGGCTTCATGTCCACTGTTGGTACACCCAGGCAGATTGAGAACCACAGGCAGAGCTCACAGATGGGTCCCCCAGATTTTATCATCACTTAGGCACACACACTCTGCAGCAAACTTCTTTCTCCAAGAATCAAAGAGATTTCAGCTTGTTCACACCAGAGGTGCTCGCTTTTAGCAATGACGAAGCAGTGAGCATGGGTCCAGGGCTGGCCACCCTGCGATGGTGCTGGATATTTGACTTTGCACCTCTGATCCCTGCTGGTGAGGTGATAGGGTGATTTTCACCCTGTGGGTAGTAATGGTCCTCTCATCTCCCAAGCCATTCTTGGTGAATTACATGGCTGGGACACCATTTACAAGTTTCTCATACAGGAACATGGCCCGTACACCCAGACAGGTGCAGCACAGCCTCTCTGATGGGAGCATTTTCTAGGTAGATAGTCAAGAAGGTTTCTAAAGCTAGCTGATGCCTCTGAAATAGAAACAAGATAATATTTCCTTTCTCATCCTCTGTGGTCTGTGGGGAGGGAATAGAGACAGCCACCACTCATTTAGCAAGAGCAATTCAATTTTTAAGAAATGGGAAGAGACACTAAAAAGCACTCTATGACTTAGGGTCATTTAAGCAGATAACACTGAAGCAAAACGTATGATTAAGAGCAGCAATTATTTTTATATACATTATTATGTATTATCCAAATTCATTGCAACTGGAAAATAATGCATCTATCATGTTCATTTTCTATTCATTTTCTTTTAAATAAGCCCTACAAATGTTATAAAGAGTTTGAAACATAATTGCTAGCATGACTACCCTATCTGCAGCCAAATAAGCATTTTTTTATTAGCCCTCATTTTAGAAATGGAATGTGGCTTGCAAGTTTGAATTCAACCCTTCTCTGCTCAGCACTAAGCCATATATTGGAGATGTGCAGCATTTAAATGTTGCCAAGATACCTTTGCAGCCGTAAGAGCAAGAGAAAGTTCAGTTCTGTAAAATGAAGGCTTAGATTCTGGAGAGTAGAGCCAAATCTGTGGAGAAAATCCTAAAATTGCAAATACTGTGGATTTAAATTGATCCTAATAATGCATTTTATTATTTAGATGTAATAAAAATTCAAATGATGTGAAAAACAGTAAAACCTCTAGGTTAGTGAGAGGGATTGAAGTGTTTTTAGACTGTGCTACATGAATGCCAATGTAGACAATAGAGTTTTGATAGCTATTCATCTAACATTTGCAGAAAGACATTAACAATATATCACCCTTCACTGCCAGCTGCAAACACATAATATCATTCACAAATTATGTATTTAGGTTTTGGGAACATGGGACGTTTTTTGTAATGCTAATACCAACACTGTGTGTCCGGAGATATTGAACAGAGAGTCTCTGGCCCAATCCTGATCTCTCTGATATTTCTATTGACATCAAAAGCGAGAGCCATATGCAAAGAGTTTAACACTGCCATCTGCAGATTGCTATCAAACTTGCTGTTTTTTCTCACTTTTACATGACTGAGTTTTCACTTAGCAAATCACAACAGTTAAATTGTTGCCCTTCCCTTTCACTGCTGGTTACCCAAAAGTCTGCTGGACATCCTCTGATGGAGCTTTTCTGGGAATGCTACTTCAGACTTTACACACTAAGTCAGCTGTGTCTAAATAGCCTTTTTTTTTTTTTTTTTTTTTTTTTTTTTTTTTTTTTTTTTTTTGTCATCATGCCTCATTATTGAGCCTTCCACCCATGAGGGGACTCTGAGCGACCAATCTGAGTCAAATAAGCATGAGGCTATTGAGGATGATGTGCACATCCTGTGTTCTAGGACTACTTACGAGCAGTGAAACTCAAAGCTGGTATTTTCCTCTCATTTAATAAAATTGCCAGAAGGGAAATACCTTCACTGTCAGAACGGCTATGCAAACAGATGAATTAGGATTAATAAACATTTTTAATGAACTTTCCAAATTGGTTATAGTAGAGAAGGCATTATAGCATGCTTGTGTCCCCACAATGCCACCCCAGTGTGGGAAAGATGGAAAAGAGCAAAGATTGGACACAAATGACCTTATGTAAATAGGTAGTTTGTACAAGAGAGATAACAAACTAGAATAATCTGAAAATCACTACATCAAACAGCTAATCCCAGAAGTGACATTCATGGGCTGTTTTAATACGGACAAGGTATGCCTATACCAAAACCCAGAACCTGCTGCAGGGCTTTGTGAGCTATCAAAAACATGAAGAAGCAAGTCTGGGTGGTACAGAGCGCAGTTGTGGGGAGTTACCAGCTTGCGCTTTCATCTGGGATATCCTGCATTGATACTGCACTGAACCTGAGGCATATAAAAATTGTACACAGTCAGCTTTGGAGTCCAAGCATGTCGCTCCACTGTACTCCTAGTGCTATTGTGGGCAATATCTGCTGGAGGGATACAGACCCAGGCAATTTCATTTCTATTGCAAGCTCTGGCGACTGTCTACAGTGTGACATTTAACACAAATAGTTTCATTTCTTTGTTTTTATGTCTAAAATTAGGATAAAAGAACAATCATATCCCTTTGTAAAATGTATCTGATTTTTTTTTAAAAAGCTATATGAACAGATATTTGAATATTCTTTGATTATTAATTTATTCTTGATAAAGATTTTGAGCAAGGATTTTAATTAATAGAGAGAATAAGTAAATAATCCAGTTGTGAGGACTGAAATAAAACAGTTTTATCAAGTTTCATAGTCTATTCATTCTTAGGGGCTGATATTAAACTGGGCACTTGCCTGCTTCAGAAAGACACGTATAACTTTACAGTAGAATTTATTTTTGAGAGGAGAGAGCAGACCCCATCAATGAGTTATTAATATTTTCTTCATTAGAGCAAGGTCACAGGCAGCTGCATTTTCAAAACCCAGGTGTTCTGCACTTTAGGCAGTAAGTGCTCAAACAGATCTCTGCATGCTGCTCTAGCTAGGAGTTTTCAACAGTTATCTTAAATGCTGATCTCTTCTAAAAATATGACCATATAATTACATGCTTCGATACTAAGAATTGTGACGATGGTGACTGGAGGCATGTGTACTGGTTCCCTGCTGGACACTTGGAAATTAGCAGTCCTTGCCTTTACTTCTCAACAGGATTGCTACAAACATTGGCCTGTCGTTACAGATGGCTTCCTTATTCTCTGCCTAGCAGCGACAGAAAAATGATGCATCCAATTACTAGTGCCACTTTAAAAAAAAGTGCACAGTTCATTAGTTTGAATGGGCGTGCAGTTCTGACCTAGTGTGTCATTTACATATTATAATGAGTCATTAGCATATGCTAATTACAAGCCTGAGCCTAGCCCTGGCACTTCTCAAATATGCTGGATGATGCTCTGTAGATGCTGGCTAGCGTTGGCTGTGCTCTGGGTGCCGTCTCCTGCTTCGGGCAGCAGCCTGGGCTGCCTGGCTTCAAACTTGGTACCAGGAGAAGTCTGCATTTCTCTCTGCAGGAAGGACTGCTGAATCAGGCTTGAATGCCAGTAAAGGCTTTTCGAGGGAAAGCATGTTGCAGGATGGCAGAGGAGATTTCTGGGGAGCAGTCATAATTGGCAACCCTCTGTGATCTGCGAGAGAAGCCGGTCAAAAATGGATGGAGATCTTCGGACCTTTCCTAAATGTGACAGCAATGTCTAGTCCATTCAGAAAGAAGATACTATCAGAAAAAAGTCAGTGTCAGACCCCTGTAATGGTAGTTGAAGTTCTGTATTGCAGACCTTGGAACTGCTGTAAGAACACAATGTTGAAGCTGAATTCCTCTCGTGCCCTACTCTTCTAAAATTGTTTTGAACTTGGCTCACTTGCCTTGGGGCCCAGTCACCTGTCACCTACAGTGTCACCTACATTGCTGCAGGAGGGACACAGTTTCTCCCCGGCTTACCTTCCTTCTGCCACCACAGAGCAGAGAGCAGGGACCCTGGCTGCCCCTCATGTCCTGAGTGAGGGCAGGGGAATGATACGTTTGCCTCCAGCTGAGTCTGCTGGAGTGCCTTGGCTGCTGCCTTCTAGGATGGAGTCACCCACAGCCCCTTGATTTTCCTTTTTTTACCTTGAGATTTAAGACTGTCCCAATTGGTTCTAGTTAGTGGTGTTCTTGAGATCATTTACCTATTGAATTTGGCCAAAGCTCCTCATTTTTCCTCTCTGGGGTACCTCCACCATACCATATAGCATCTTTCCTATTAGGAAATACAGTTTAGCAAGCATGAGAGCTAAGCACGGGAGCTGGATTTCAGGGGAGATGATTCCACCTCAGCAGAAATATTGCTGATGTTTCTCTTTGTCTTTGCACTGACCATGAGCTGCCAGGGGAGTGGAGTAAGGCAGTGTCACGTGCCATTTTCATGCTTTTTGGGGAACTTTTCCTCTGCAAGCTGAAAGCACTGGGTGCAATAGTACATTTCTCCTGCCTCACGCTTATAGTCCCCTCCCAGTGATAGTCTCTCCTGTCATTATACCTATCTGGGTAAGAAGTATGGAGGATGAAGTGTGGAAGGTGCTCCATTGCATGCACAAACCCAGTGCAGCCTTTGCAGTATACTCCCAGTCCTTCCAGCCATGTTCGCCTCTTCTGTGTAACAGGTGGGGAGTCGACTGGGAGTGGTGCTCACCGTGTGCCCAGTGCTGGAGCTGCTGGATGTCCCCTTCCCAGCTACTACTACCCCTGCCCACCTTCCCTCTCGCCTGGAGATAGGAGTCACACTCAGTACTGACAACTCTCAATACTCAGAAATCACATACTGAGCACTTATTAATCGTGGGATTGGATCAAACTCACAGGATATTAAAAACAGCTCATTCTTTGTGCCTTCTGGTTCTGGACGCACCAGGGGACAGGGTCTCTAGGGGGTTTTCCTGCAAGCATTGGACATTGCCGGAGAGGAGGAAGGCAGAAAGGAAGGGAGCACTCTGACACAAGTTTTCTGACTTCAGGGGCTGGGGCTACAAGAAAACAGACAACAAATGCTGTGGAATTAATTATAAAATTTGGCAATGCTGTGCGTGTTTTTGTCCGTGGGCAGAATAAAACAGGCAAGTAAGGGCTGAGCCTAACTGAAACTTTAATTTCTTTCTGTTGAATATGTTTTCTCAAATTCCTCCTGATCCCAATTTCCATTCTGTTACACACAACCACCCAGAAAAACATGTTTCCTGTGCATTTTCATCTTTAACTCCAGGTTTGCTCATCCTGAGATTTCACTGCCCACTATCAGAGATGATGGCTGTTACTACATGACTCTTCATACAGGTTTCACTGCAGTCAAAGTGTCCTGTTTTTCAAACAAACTTCTATCAAGTAGAAGTGATTAGCCAAATTAATGTGAAGTTAATGTCCCAAAGCAGCACAATTTGTTCTCAGAACTTCACGCGACATTTAGCTAACAGCTTAAAGAAAGGGTTCCATTTGATAAAGTGATCAGAAAGAGACACAGCAATGAGCTCGGATATGCAGGGCTTGGTATAGTTTTTTCACTACCATAAATTAAAGAATGAGTTTAAAATAATGTATTTAGCCAGGCAAGCATATGCAAAAAAAAAAAAAAAAAAAGCAGTTTTGAAGTTTCTCACTGTTTCCACCAGTGCATCTTGGGAACTGTAGCTCTGAGGGTCATCAGCAGAGAACAGTGCTGCAGAAGAAGAGAGAGGTTAGGCTTGGGAAGGCTGAAATGCCGAATTGGAGGTGGAGGTCCAGGTCCTTCAGCCCTTGACATGTTAACGCCAACAGGCCTTTAGTGAAATAGCTCACCGCTCATCCTTATGCAATAGCCTTTCACTTATGGAAGCCTATGTCCAAATCATGTTTGGAGCAATGAAAGTCTGTCACAGGGCAATGCATGTCAGCTGTTTCTGAACAGGCTCTCAGAAGAGCCTACCCTAAAGGATGCTGAACACTTGTTAGCAATCTTTCCTACAGAATAAATCTGGAGAGAGGCATGCCCAGGATGGTAGTCCTTTTGCAGGTGCATTGCCTGAGCTGCCTGGGGAAGCGCACACAACACCTGCTTAGGCACTACCTGACTGGAGTTGAACCACTGCAATTAGTCCCTCATTTTAATGAGCACCAGAGTCAGTCACATCTTTTTTAAATCACCCCCTTGTGATTTTATCCTTTGAAGTGCTGTTAATACTCCACTACCAACAAGATCAGTGAGGAAATGGCTCACAGTAGTACTCAGGTGTGCTGGGCACCTCACACCATCAGATCAGATCTGTATGGTTTATTGTTTATAGTTCTCAGAGCCTACTTTGGCTGCAAACAGAACCCTTTCAGAGGGACCATCCTCCATTTGCCAGTGGGGTGGATGGCTCCTATAAAGTGGCTGACTGACCATTTGAGGATGGCCCAGAATGGCAGTGTAGACATTCTAGATGGATGGTTTTAGATTAACTCATAGAACTCTCTCAATTTAAACATACATCTTCTTTGCAAGAACAACTCCATGTTCTTTAAACCCAGGCTTCACACTTGTCCCATGTTCCTAGGACTCATCACATAACTGCGAATCACTCTGCCCATTCACCTCAGCTAATGCAGTTAAAGTATAAAAAGGCTTTCAGTACAGCAAGTGTTTGGAGGATGAATGTCTGTCTGTCGAGCAGAGCAATTCTGCTTGCACTTCAGTATTAACGAAATCCTGCAAATTAGCATTCCATCAGCTACAAATCCACCAACTTTGTGGGAAGCTTTTAAGAACATATTCCGTGGTCAGATGATTGAATATTGGGCTAGAACCAAAAGTGATTAAATGTTGAAATTAGAAGCCTATGAAATAAGCTGGGATCCCTAGAAAATCAGTGCACAGCTTATTGTAAATTTGATTAGGAATTTTTTAGGCACTAAGTAGACAAAATTACTGTTAATCACATGTAAATTGAGATACTGGAACTAATCCACTGAAATTAGTGGGATTTTTGCCATAGATTTCCACAAAACCAGGATCGGGCCTGCTCTGAGCAAGGAAGGGGAGATGGAAAATTAATGTCTTCAAGAAGAAAGGCTTAGGCCGGGTCTCACTATCAAAATGATGGATAACTCAGTAAGTAACCAACTCTCAACTCACCCCCAAAAAGGCATCATTAGCTGAAAATCTGTGCCAAGCTCAAGTGCCACTTCTGTTTAAAAAAGTTAAATTTTGTTATCATGATGTATTAATATCCAAGGTCAAAACCAGAAACATATTTATGGAATATGTGCTGATGAAACTTTTGGTAACTGGCACAAGGATTAGAAATCCAGTCTGCCATGGGGGGGTCAATAGAAGGGTTGAATTTTCTTGAAGTGCTGCTGTGGAGTTCTCTGGTCTTTTTTGCCTGCCATGGTCTGATGGCATGGGTAATCTGCAGAGACTGCACCCTGAAGTCAGGTAAGCATCCTTACTATGGATATAGGTTTCTTAAGAACAGCTAATACATTCAGGTAATATAGGGACAGAATCTCAGAATTAAAAGTTAAAACCAGCTGCAATTCAGAGTGAAACAACTACAAGCTAAAGAAAGAACTTTTTATTATCCAGAGTTCAGTGTCAGTATGTATTTACCCACTGTAGCATTTGGGAATGAGTAGGCACAGTTTATGAATCAATTATTGATGGTGCAGGCCAGAATGCACAAATGGCCTTTGCACTTTTAAGGTACAACCATCCAATATTGATCACTATTTCCTGTGCTGTTTAACCTCGTGGACAAATCATTATCAGCTCACATTTAGGGAGGCAGAGATTCCCTAATTCTTCTTTCCCCCTTTCCTGGACTCAGCACAACAACCAAGGGCAGAACGAGGACAGAAGTTAATAATCACTGTAAGCTGCCTCTGCACCATATTCTCAGGCTACTGGAGCTCCTTGGCAAAAATTCATCTTGAGACTGGCTCTGCACTGCTCTATCTGAGTCCTCACTCCTGAGGACTCATTTGAACAATGACAGCCATCGGCCATGGCTTACCAGCGACAGTGCTCCGTCTGTTTTCTCCTGTTGTGTATGCCAAAGCCTGGTGGAGGTGTCTTTACCCAGCCCGAGAAATCCCTTATATAAGGTAAATTCTCCAGAGGCCCTTTATGCATGATTTACAGCATCATTATGCTATCACACAGCCATAAAACCCATAAAGTCCCAGGCACTGAAAGCAAGACTCACACAGGCTCATGCTTTCCTCTAACTGCTCCTGTACCTCCGGAATATGTTCAGCCCAAACTGCCTCTTCCCACCTCCGTGACCCAGCACAATGCCCCAGCCAGTCGCAGTGGGTTGCCAACTGATTGCATGTTGCACGTGATGCCCCTGAGGGAGAAAAGGGCTGGAGAGCCCTCGACAGATGTGGCCATACCTGCGGCATGGCTGGGTGGCAGCTGGGTGGGTGCATCCATGCCCCGTGGCTTTTCCCACATCATCTAGTGCTAGAAAGTTTTCTCCTGTCAGTGGATAAGCCACTGCACAGTCTCAGCTGTCAAAAAAAGAAGAAGCCTGAGAGTCTAGGCAAATGTGAATTAAACACGACTGCTTGGGTACTGTATTATGACAAGCATATTTCCATCCATTATTTTCAGCTACCCAACAAGAAATCATTTCAGTATCACCGGCTACCTCTATATACTCACTCATTTGAATATAATGACTTTGGTTTCATCTGAAGACTTAAAATTCCTCTGGGCAAATCAGATATTTTTTTAAATCTTTGTGAATTGAAAAATTTAGTAGCCATGGTTGATTTCCCATTTTGATGGGTACATTGCTCTCTTAGCTATCTCTCAGGCAGAGTATATCACCTGAAGTGTGAAGTTCTATAAGCACAAATTATGTCAGATACCGAGAAGCCTTCATTTTTTTTCCCCTAATTAGTAAAGTTAATTTGATTTAAATGGCAGTTCTGCTGAGGTACTTGTATTTATTCCGCTTTGAATTCACAAATGTTCTGAAAATGGTTTCAAAATATTAAATGAAGCTATAAGTTTCCTGTGGTCAAGCAAACACACAAACACCCACCCCCCCCCAAATTACTACTTGAACATGCTATTCCCAAACATTTTGAGAGGGCTTGCTTTGCTTTATTCTCAGGCTTTGATTTTTTGAGACTAGTGACTTCCCTTATGTGGCAGAAAAATTCAAGTTTCAGCTATGAAGACCCAAGAAAAACATAAATCTCTTTATGAGAAACATGTTATCCTAAGACAGTCTGTTTCAGTCTAGTGCATTTGCAGACTCCTGTGGGTCCCAGCACTCCTACTATGGGGACCACAAAAGGTAAGCAAAATCAGTATGCCCACTGCCAGTAGATTTTCATTTGCTGTGCAGAGATCCCCATCTCCAGCGATAAATCCTTAAGGGTCCACAAATTGAAAAATGTTGAAAACCACTGCCCTAGGAATTGTGCTCCTACCTTGGAGCTATCTTTGCTAATTGGGCAGAGCTGACAAGCAGGTCCAATATGGTGAAGAGAGATCCCCAGATTATTAACAACATGATGGCATCTGGAAGTTTTGTAGAGCAATAGAGGCTCAGCTCTAATCAAGGACTTCTTTAGCCTCTTGTATAGCCCATCTGTTTAAGATTTAGCATATTATATATAATGCCCTCAACAACTGACTTTGATGTATGTTCAAATGTGAAACATCTTTTGTAACTAATATAAAAAAATATTGTTTATTATCTGCTAGGACCTTAGAATGGAATCTCTGCAAAAGTCACCAAAATAAATGATCTATGTTTTCAATATCTATGAAATATTGATATCAGATGGAATTATTCTGATATCCAAAACCCACTAAGTCATGGACATTTTTTTCTGGATTTCACTAGGATTCTAATCATTACCAAACTGCATAAGACAAAAGAGACGTGTTAAACCTAGGGTACTCAGATTTTAGGTGGAAAATAGGAAACAATGTGGTGCAAACATAACTACTTTTCTATCTGATATGAAGTGATTTATTATAACTATTAGAATACAGTTTATTGCAAAGCATTGAAGCAGCTTGTTCTTTGTTTTTCCCCTTTACTTGGTGCAGCACAGGCAGAGTAAGGGATGTGTCCTGGCTGAATTCCAGTTTGGGAAATTACATTTTTCTTGACCCTAAGTTCACTCTGCAGTGCCAAAAAAGAAAAAAAAAAAAAAAAAAAAAAAAAAAAAAAAAAAAAAAGCCTCCAGTCCTAAATCATTCTCTGTTGCTGTAATTATTAATCAGCAGGTACATCTGATGGCTTCCTTTAGTTTTGGGAAAAACAGACCATCATTTGCAGCATTCTTTATTAAGTTATTATGCTTTCATTCTCTACAATGAAAAACATACTATAAATATAAAATAACTGCTTTGGGGAAGCCTTTATTTGTTTCTGAGCTAGTCTAGATCTTTAGTAACTGATATTAGAGTAATATAATCTCCTTGTCTTCAAATTTGTTTTCAGTGTTTGCCTTAGCAAAGAGTTCCTTCCTCAAACAAAACTTCCATTTAATTCACGAAGGGCTTGTCTGCGTTAAAGAGTGTGTGCAAATCAGTGAGAATTTCAGCATTTAGCCTTTACAGCTGCTGTGGCTTGTCAACATTGGCTTCTGAAGGACAGTTGCCAGAGCAGCTGCCAAAATGTCACCATGCAAAGGTTGGGAGACTACCTCTGGGTACCTGACAATGGTCCACAGAACCTGGCAGAGCATTTTGCTGTTCCAGAGGCTGCTCACACACATAATGTGCTGAGCTCCACGGAATGGGAATGCCTATTTGAGGTGATCCTTCAGCAAGTGGTTTTCTTCCTGTATCTAGGTCATGAAATTGTTTTCCTTAAGCTTTTGTCAGGAAGGCTGAATTGCTGTGATCTCTCATGTTGTTCCCTGTGATACCCATTAGTGCTCCTATTACAATGCTGGGAGCAGGTGATGAAGGAGTGTGAGGAGGACATGCCACATGGTGTCAAGCCCCATCCATGTCACCAGACTGTGCGCATGTGTTGGGAGGACACAGGGGTGCTGGGGAGGAGCACACAGCCCCAGTGCCATACCGGGTGCTCACTGTGATGTTTTGGCAGTTCCCAAGGATTTTATCTTCTCAGTGCCAATGGCCAGCAGATGGAAGAGAAATTAAATTGTTGTTCATATTCTTAGAAAATCAGGGCTAGTGAGTCTCAGGACCAGAATGCCTTTCCAAGTCTGCTTTACATACAGATTTAATTTCCTTAAAGTTAAGTCAAAGTCACATTAACAGATCTCTGTGTTTCTTCCTTAGCTATGCAATCCAACAGCTTTCTTGAAACTGATAAATAAGAATATATGATGCAATCACTGCTTAATTTTTGTGTCTATGTTTTTATTGTTTGCAGTTAGAGGAGGGCAGCTCTGCAGTGGAAGAAGTCACAAAGATTCTGTCATTTTAAGGTGAACTACGCTACTTACTTTCATTTAGAGATAATAGACTCTAAAATTGCCCAGTTTTGATTTACAGACATAAATTAGTAATAAAAGTCTCTAATGACTTCAAACATTTTGCGTTGATAATTAAATTGTAAAGGGGGCTATAAATGGATGAGAGGAAGAGAATATGTTCCAGTTAATATTTATTATACACATTACAGACTTGACTTAAATATTTGAGGAAGAGTGGAGACCCTTTGCACTAGGCAAGGAACAATGCCACACTGAGCGACAGACCCTGCCCTGAATAGCCTAGACTTTCGAGAAAGAAACAAAGGTTCCAAAGAGATAAAGTGATTTGCCTGGGATAACAGTTAGTTCTCACCAAGGATGCTGCTTCCAGGTCCATGACCCCATCCACTGCACAGCAGTGGCTGCACAGGACATAAAGGACAGGAATTATGAGATATCAAGTTCCCACAATACTAAATAGAGAAATATTTTTACTTGTGCTCATAACAGGTTCATTGTGCAAAAAAGAGTGCTTTTTCGTAAACATCCACCTCAGTAATATGTGAGAGGTCACCTAGTCCTGCCAGCAGATGCTGTACATTCCAGAAAAATGCAAAGAAGAGATTGACAAAATCATGATCTTCTAAGAGGGTTGTGTGGTTTTAATTTCCAGTGAAAAATGGTAGTTGCCTATCTGAGTGTTCAGAAACCATCAGAAAAACCTCTCAAGAGACATACAATTGCTCATAAAATCATGAAATATATAAATAATACAATAATTGTAGTAAAGGTCTGATGCTTGTATGTATTTAACATAAAACTTATAAAATGTGTGGTGTGCACATCAAGGCTTCCTCTGTAACTGTAAGTTAAGCTTTCTTTATAATGAAAACTGAGAACTTACTGGAAACACTTGGCCCTGGCATGGATAGCTTTCAGAAAATATTGCAAGATGCACTATGGAAAGCATGAACCAGTAATTGAGATATGGTCAGTTAAAGAACATTTCAGCCTTTACTGGACATCTTCAATCCCTGTAATGCAAGTTTGCTCACCTGAAAACAGTCTTTCTCATTATGTAATTACTCATAATTAAAAATGTACTTCTTATTTCTAGATTGATTTTTGAATAGTATCATCCTCCGGCAACAGTATCTTCTTATGGTTTTTTTTTTTTTGGCATTGATTACCTCCTCATAAAAGTTTTTGAAGACATAACTAAGTTTTTGTCTTATGTGAAGAAACTCTGTGCATCTCCCATATACACAAGACCAACATTGAAAACATCTAAAAAGACATATTCAGTTTCTTTCCTATCATACTTATTTGCTTTCCAAAGAAGGAAAACAAAAGCTTTTGTTAAATAGGAAAAAAACCCAAAACAACCTAGATTTGTTTGGTTTGTTTTAAAATGTGCTGGACTGGGTGACAAAGTTAGATTGTTTACCAGCCAATAAATATTTCAGATATTCATTCACAGATTTACAAAAAAGAACAAACCAAAAATGTATATATAACTCTTGTCTGGCTTTTCCTGACCTTGAAAGTTCGTAAATGAATATTAACCCCAAAGTTCAAGAAATTGCAATAGAGATATACCCAGACTACTGACAATTTCTGAGAGAAACTTGAAAAGATCAGTATCATAGATTTTGATGGGGAGGAGGGTTTTGCAAAGAGATGGTGTCGGCTTTTAAACATCCTCTCCATGGGCAGGGGCAAAACAGGAACAGAAATTGCTTAGGACATGCCTTACAGCTCAGCAACATTTGAAGGGATATGTTCATGTATCTGCTCATCTGAAACAAAGCAAAAAAAATCACTGAGTGATTGATTTTTACCCCAGCATAAAAACATTTTGTCTTTCTTTTTGTATTGCTCTAGATGGTATCCGGTGGTTGTCTACTAAACAAAGAAAGATAAATTAAGTCATTCACTCTCATAAACTTCAAAAGTGAAGTGGTACAGTGTTGGTGATAACCAGCTAGTCTTCCACAAAGTACTTTTTCTTCTTTTCATAGGAAGATCACAGAGACAATCTTATCCAGTTCACTAATTAAATTAACAAGATGAGTGAGTATACTTTAATAATAAATAATTCAGTTGCTTTTCACCTCCATAATGAACAGATTTTATGAGATTTTAAGTATTTATTATGATGGATTCCCAATACAAAATTTAACTCCTAGGACCCAATGTCAAATTTAGGGCTCTGATTTTCCACCGTTCTCCAGTTGTTGCTGATGTCAAACACATTTTCCATGGATGCTATTAGTTGAATAATATGGTGTACAATATCCCATAGTAAAGTGGTAGATTGCTGGAATTGTCTCAAATGTATAAATGTGTATCAATATTTGAATCCTTCTTATGTCACTGGGTGTATCAGAATGATGTATAAGAACATCCTGACTGGCTCAAACTGAATGTCGGTCTAGTCCAGTAGCCTATGGTTGACAAAGTCAAATAGGAGATGCTTAGGGAAACAGTATAAGAAAGTGAGAAAGAATCAAATGATCTTTGCACTGGGACATACTCTTAAACTCTGGTCTGGTAGTTTGGTGTTACTTGATTCCTTATTGTCCAGATGGCTTCCTACGAAGTCAAAAGAAAGAATATGGTATGAGCTGAGATTGTATCTACACTAGTGTTTTGGTTGAAAGCAATGATCAGTTTTTTACAAAATTTCCAGTTGTCTCCTTTTACCATGTACTGGTTTGATTCACAGTGTGACTTTGGTGATGCATGTGAGTAAGATTTCTTTGAGAACAAACTAAATAAGAAACTCTCCTCCTGGTTTGTAGATGCACTCAAAATCCAGACGGAGTCATAAGGCTGCAAATGACTGACTGGTGCTTTGAATGGCTTTGAAACACAGGCATGATAGGGAAGTTCAACCCAGAGGACCAGGCTGAATCTAACCTGAAATAAAATCCTGTAATTGTGTATAGTGTAAATGCAGAGACTTCAATACTGACCTCTCAGGCTATGTCTGAGAGGGCAAAGCTGCAACTCTTTCTTGAACTACTGAGCTGCAAACCAGTCTCTTTCCACTTTAGCACAGGGAACTCTATAAAAACCATGACTGCTGGTTACTCATGAACTTGTGTAGCAATATTAAACAATATTACCTACATATCCATCTCTCAGACACAATTTTAGAAGCTGCTGTCTTCTTGTTCACTGAAAAAAAATTAGCTAAGAAGTCTAAAGCAACAAATTGCAAAGGGAGAAAGTTCCTTTTTTCTCTCAAATCGCTCCACACAGTTTACCAATTAGTTTCTTTGACATTGAATTTATTGGAATACTGGATATTTTCAGTGATATTAATGTGACAAAATTAGACAAAATAATATTTATATGGCAGGGTAGCAGGTTGGAAGTACTGGTTCGTACCTGTTTCAGAGCAGAAGAAAAAAACACAGCAGAAAGGGACTGCTTAGTTACAGAGTGGCTGCAGAGTCCCCTTTCCACGCTGTGTAGTCACATCCTGAATGTCCGTGTCAGAATTCCCTTGTGTGGCATCTGGCACGTGTGGGAGAGTGTATGTACAGCCACACTGGCGTGTAACCATCTAGAAACTAGCTGATAATGCAGGATGTATTGTAAGCTACTGTTGCTCTGAGCAGCAATAACTAGCTGCCTGGCTTAGGGAATTGTAGGGCACCAATCACTGTAGAATCTAAGTGCCAATAATGCTTAACATTTATTTTACACTTTACAGAGTTAAAGTGCTGTAGGAACATTAGCTAATTAATTATTGCATCTCCCTTGTGAGGTGGGTCGGTTGGTAAGTATTAGTCCCATGTTACAGATAGGAAAACTGAGATGCAGTGTTTTCCCCTTTTATTTTTCTACTGCATTCTGTAAAGCTCCAGACACTCTCTAAAGGAGTTTGCTGCAAGTTACTTGCCCAGACCCACCACTCAAGTTGGGGGCCTAGGCAGTATTATAAAATTGGGCTTCTGGTTCTTATCTCTTGCCTGTTCCTCCACACCTTTTTTCTGGATGGTAAGGAGATTGTCATGTTGCAGCAATCATACCAAAAAATCAAACAAATGAGACCTAAAGCAACAAACCCAGTGCTCTGATAGATCTGCTCTGTCCAGAACTCAAAGCAACTTACCTGGGTACTCTGCTACCTCTACTACAGGTTTCCCGTACAGCACCAGAAATAGGGTAGATCTGCAGTGGCTTTTGAACAGGCATCCAGAGGCAACTAGAGAACCTTGCAAGAAATGGGAGCTGTGCTTTTCAGTGAACCTGCTGCTCAGGAAGCCCAGAGCTGTGATGGGACTGGAATACCTGAAAACTCAATAATGTTTCTGAAAGCTTTCCACAGTGTCATACCATTCAGCATTCAAATCACTGCAAGTGGCCCGAAAGTCCAAACACTGACCTTGTTGCTTGAATCCAAGTTCTAGCAGAAAACAAATTTCTATTGGGCTTCTGGTTTTTGGGGAACAACTCTTAGGGTCTTGCTAGCACTTGGAGATGTGGCCCTTTGATTCCTCTATGGGTTACATTAGTGAGCCGAGAACACTCATAGGTGCTTTAAAACACGACATCATTGGTCTAAGTCAAAAAGTTTTGGAGTTTATAAAACCACCAGACCTCTTCAGTAGCAAACTTTATGGTTTTCAGAAGTCATTGGCTTCTCCTTTCAGTCTGCCAGTGCATTCAATTTAATTCTTCCTTTGAGTTCTGAACTTTGTTTATGAAATAAAAGCCTTCGATTTGAGCCCTGCAAGAAGGACTGGGGTGTTATCTAATACATCTTATTGCAATTGCAGCCCAGAACAAAAAGGCAAGGCTGATACACTGAGCACCCACTAAATTATTATATTTTCTGATGTTGGAATGGTTCTGAAATGTGGGACCTGTCACTATAGTTAGGTCACCCTCAATATTGCTCTGCTTTGGATGAGAACATTGTAAATGTCAAATAAGCATGACAGAGCATATTGTAGTATTTTAACAAAAATGGTCTAAAATATTGAGTGATGAAAAACATGCTTAAGGATTTAGATATTTGGAACTACTTGAACCTGTGAATGATACTTCTATGAATATTTTCTTTCTTGTAGGGCTCTGACCTTCTCCATGTTGGGTATCGTTAAAGAGAAAATAATCTGACCACAGACAGTAAGTGGATAATCCCTCTACTTTGACTTTACAGGTTATGTCTGGAATTGAGAAAGGGTCAGCCCCAAGGATTTAGTGATTATAAGTCAGGTCCCCAAATCATCTGATGAATACTGTGTTATTATTTGCTAGTCACCTTTTGTTAAGCCCATATAGTATTTTCAGCATTGCCTTTGCAATTGTTTGCACTGAAAGCATAATTTAGCTTTTTTTATTCTTAGCTATGAGTCTGATCTAACCACATGCCCCTAACAGATGATGCTTTAAGAAACCCCCAGGATTCACAAGACCCGGCAATTTCAAAATGCAATTCATAAAGCTAATTGCAATTCTTCATGTAAGTAGAACTAATTATGTGTATGTACTTGACCTTTTAGCACCAGTTCTGTTTTCTCTCTGAGACTTTTGTATTTTTAATTTCTTCACCTTTCTGTTTATTGTTCTTAATCAAATTGTGTCCTCAAGTGATTAAGAACTCAAATTAAGGTTTCATACTTTTCTTCAAGTATGTGATGGGGAGAAGAGGGTTAATGCAAACACTTTCATAGCAATATTTAATAAATTTAAATGATTAGTTTGGTTGATTTGAATACTTCTTCAAACTGCTAGTAACACAAATATTGCTGTAATATACTAGTAGACAAGATCCAGTGATGAGTTTTCCCATAAAATTGTTATAGACAATGTAATAGCAAGGTGTCTTCTTCAGTTATGCATGGTCAAAATCAAAAATACATAATGAAGAGTGCACTTGATTTTAAAAATCACTCTAAATACAATGATAACTAATCAGTAGCATAAGGAAGATTATAAAAAAATAATATTTAACTTTTTGTTCTGGCAGCAGACCTTGAAAAACTGTTTCTGATAGCCTTCCCTGGCATTCACTAAGTATTGGCAGCCTTGGCAAACTGGCAGGAAAGAGGATGCAGAAATTATCTAAGTCAAATGTCTGAATCATTGCGCGTTGGCTCAGCCAAAGTTTATGTCCTACACTTGGGTTCTCCTGCACCGTCCATCACTGCTGTGCTGGGGATCGGGTTGGTGCCTGCAGCTAATGAATACTGCATTTCCTCCTCTCGTTTCATCTCACCTATCAAGATGGAAATGTGAAACACTGTATTTTGAATCTCATCCTGCCTCTTACCATCAACATAACCATGAAAGAGTGTCAAAGAGGGGGCATCTTGGATGGATGGTTTTCGGCTGCTCTCCCTCCTGACCTGGTACCTCTACTGGAAAGCTGACACCACTTGCTGTGGGCAAGTTGTAATATGGTTTGTTTAACAGGGTAAATCATGCTTTTATCACTGGAAATAAGATGTGGTGGAGACACGTTGTCATGGTTACTTAGCCATTTCCCCAGAGTCACAACACCAGTGTCCCGGAGGGGACATAATTCTATTTTATGCATATGCATGAGGCTAGCAGGTGCTTTGGCACTTTAATTATATATTTTTAAAATGGCTAACTGTAAAATTGTGACAGAAACACAGAGTAAAAAGGATAAGAAACGGACTTTGAAAGCAGGCAATAGTATTGTCAGAGAAAGGAAAAAAAAAAAAAAAGAAGTCCAGGTTTCTGAAGGGCTCTGCCAGAATTCAAAATAAAGTAAAATAAATGTTTTGTAATTATGTAGCAAAGTCAAGAAGATACTGAGAATTATAATCTTCAGCTAGAAGGGTATTTGAAAGAAACTTTACAGAACTGAATTCTTATATGATATTTTTCTATGGGAAAGTTACTCAGCTGATGGAAACAGCAAGAAGAGTGAAAGAAACAAGAATGAATAAAATATTAATGACTCTTAAATAATTCAAACACCACCCCCCCAAACAACAATAAAACATGTAACTACAAAAACTATTGGAAAATGATTGGTGTCATCAGATGACTACTTTCATGCCTGTTCAAGAGGATTTGTAAGTTACTGCGCTTCATTTAGTTTTTGTCTCCTCATGTCAGTCATGACCTACCGTCTCCTGCTGTCCCAGGTCTTAATTACTGTCCCTTAATTAAAAAGGACTACATATTTTTAGCTCAGTACAATAGAAAGTAAAGCAGCTTTAAGTCAAAATAACTTATAAGAACAAAGATTTCCCAAATTATATTCAGTTATATCAGCTGGTGTGTAATTACTGTACATTCAAATATTGTACAAGTCTGTGCATGATTCTACAGGTAACATATATAAACATTGGTTAATGTGTCCAACAATAAGTTGAAATCACAAAATCTGGAAAACCTCTGAATACTGGTCATACATAAAACGTACCATGCTGAAAGAGCAATCCTTTACAACTAGTTCACCTTATATGTGTCTCCTACCACTGAAACACAAAATTCAGTTACTACTGTTGATCATGTTAGGGATGTTTTGGACTTAATCAAAGATATCTGGAGTTGACAGGAATAAACTTATTCACAGAAGATGAATAAGCCATGAAGAATTTTTCTGAGTAATGTCCCAGATCTCTTCATTGTACGTCTTAAAGGGGGTTGAGAAACCATTATTTCATTAAAAATGTCAAAATTTCAAATTCATTTTTTATTTGGTGGGAATGAAAATGAGGCTTTTCACTATTTCTGTGAGTGATGAAACATTATTTTGCTGACAAAGCATTATTTTGTTTTAAGAACATTCAGTTGGGATTTGAGGTGCTCTTAGTCTGTTACATGGATATGTAGACACACATGATCTTTCTCTCTCTCCAATTCTGATCCTTCCCACTTAATTTTTGTCAAAATTGATATGTTTCCACAAAATATTTTCTTTTTGACAGAAAACTGCATTTCAGTGAGTGTTTTTTCCAATCTTTTAAATCACTCTAGTTTTAGGTTCTCAACTCTTTTGTTTTTAAGAGCATCACATTAGGCTGTGCTTTCACGGACATTTTGCTCAGCCTCAATGCCCTTTTGTATTGTAGGTTTGTTTTTAACTCAGGTCAACTCACAAGACCTGCAAACAGATTCAAGAAAGGGGGAGGAAGAAACAGGGGGAGGAAGAAGCATGAGTTGCTTATTGAACCACTTATATCAAGAAAACTGTTTGTGTAGCTGCAAATTTTGACAGAACAATGATAACATGGCCTCTGAAACACTTTATTTCTGAAGAGTTGACTAAATCCAGGCCCCTCTTTCCCCAGTAATTGCTGTTCTGGAGAGACCCTGGGAGGCACAGAAGCCAAAGAAGCCACATTTCTACGCAAGGTGAGAAACATCCACAATCAATTGAAGTGAGATATGGACTAAAAATGTTAAGAAACATTGTTTTCCCCTGTTGCGAGCTTGCCTAAATGTTTGTGTTCTCCTGGAAATGTTTCATGACAACCAAAGCATGTGTGGCTCATACAGGTTCTGATAAAGGCTCTGTACTCATTACCAGAGTTCTCCTCCAAAAAATTCTCTTATGCAATCAAGCATTATTCATTTTATGAATGTTAGAAGTACTTTTTTCCCTCCATTGTGAACTTGAAGCCTGAGAAGTATCTTGGCTATTTTCTATAAAATTCTAGCTAGCTAATGTAACTGCATTCTTGTTATGGACATATACCATAAAATGTATGTGTTCAATACAGCCAGAAGACCTTAGAACACTTCAGGATATATTGCACTGTTTCTGCTTTCTAGAAGGCTCCACTATGGAGTATACACCCAGTATAGTACCTTATACTATAGTATAGTACCAGTCAGTACCTTTGGAGAGGTGTGTGTATTAACAATTCCCTCATGGCAGTGCCAAATGTTAGAGTTGCACACTGCTCAGTTTTAGCAGATTTCTACAAAGAAATATTGAAAAAAAACCCAGTTTCAGTTGCTAAGATAGCGATTCACTAAAGGAGTTCAGGAAAACCTCTGTGGCTATGGCCATGTTTCCATCTGTTTCCAGGTGTACCAGGTACCGCCCCATCCCCTCTCCAACCCACCCCACACTGTTGGCTGGAAGTTACTGTCCTGTAGGCTCTAGCAGAAGAACTTCTGCAACTCCTCCCCGATTTGTGTGGGTCCAAATGAGCTATGTTAATTAGTGTCATTGGAAGAGATCTTTGCCAGCACAGCTAGAGGTTAGTGAGTCAGGTTAGGGAGAGCTCACACAGCCCTACTAAAAGGCCTGAAGGGGCACTGTGCTCCAGCAGAGACAAGGACTGTGCAGCTGTGGTACTCTAAGCACTGGAAACCACTGAGCTGGCAAAGACCTGGGGGCAAGGAGCAGGTCTGTTGATTCACCATGTAATTCTTCCAGAAGAAATGTGTATTTGCACATCCCTGATGTGCATGCCTGAGATGAATGGGATGGAAGTTGGGGAGGAACCCCAGCCCTGCTGGAACACAGGGTGAAAATTCTGTTGACTTCAAGAGAACAAGATTTCATCCCTTTTGTGTAAGTACTTTGCTGAATGGGCCCTGGGAACCTCCAGATGCTCAAAGCCAAGTACAAGAGTAAGCACTTTTGCCTAATCCAAGACTGAGTCCTTCTTAGAAGAAGTGCAGGTTTCTGTGACATCTACTTCTACATGGGCCAAGCAGTCAATACACCAAATACAAAACTTAAAACGAATGGAAATCAAAACTGCCCTCTTGCATCTGCACCAGCAAATCCACCTTAGGGGCTTATAACACCCCAGTTACCACTGTATTTAGGCACCTCATGTATTTATCCTCAGAACTGCTCCATGGGGTGAGGCAGTGCTGCTAATCCTGTAGTACTGGCAGCTCAGCAGGGACAAATGGCTGCACAGTGCCACACAAGTAATTCACCATCAGGCTTCACTCTCCCACAGCTCAGACTAATGTTCCCATGCTCAAGACTATGTTCCCTTACACCACGTGTTTTACAAAAAGCCTATTGCCTTGCATACATTGTACTTTTACTGCATGAAAAGAGATCTGACTCCCACATTAAAACCTGGTCTAGAAACCTCTACTCTTGCAAAAAAAAATCATGACATGGGGCTTTTATGGGACTACTCTTACGAGCAAGACAAATGAAATGGGTGCTGGAATTAATTCCTATGATAAAGAGGAAAATGGTGCTTGAGAAGCATTGTAGGAAGTGAGAATTTGGTACTGATGAGGAACTGGGATGCAGAAGGGACTGGCAGGGCTCGTTCCTCCCAGCTCCTGAGCAAAAGGAAATGGTGGCCATTGTACACTGCCAGAATTAATTGATTGCCAAAATTGTTAGATTTGCACAGCACCTAGCACTGTCTGATGCTGGCTCATGCCTGAGCTGCTCAGGTGCTACCTCTCTGTAGATACGCTGTCCTTAACTTTAAACTCAACCCTGTAAAGCCTTTTAAAATCTGAGGTAAAAGTTAAGATTTTGGCAGCAGTTGAGTGAAGCTAACTGGAGCACTTTGCCCTCCTATAGCTGAAAACTTGAAATAACATAAACCAGAAAAAAAAAATGTGAGAAAAAGATCTTAGGAAGTTGTTTATCCTACTCCTCTGTCTTCTTTGTAACTGCCTGGCATCTTGTCCTACTCATGTCACCTCTGATAAGGGCTCAAGAATCTCTATTGAAAGAAATACTACAACCTCAACAAGCCACTTCTCCCATTTCATTACAGTCCTGGTTAGAAAGGTTTCCTATAAGTCAAGCCTGTTTCATTCAACTCCCTCACCATGGATGTGGCAGAGCATTCCTATGCCCTTAAACAACTTTTTACACACCTGAGGGCTGGTATTAAATCCATCCTCACACTTTTCTTCTTTAGATTAAACAATCCTAGATTTTAAAATCTTTCTTCCAGAGTCACCTTTTGCTCACCCCTTTCCTCCTCTTTGCTTTTTTTCTGAAAGTTACCTCCCCTGTCCCCAACCAAGGCTAGACACAACATTTTGGCAGAGGTTTATCGGTTCTGAGAAGAGCTATAAGATTACTTTGTAATGGAGAAACAGGATTTTGGTTAAAATTGCGCTGAAGTCTTACTTGCAACTTGCCATGTCATTGCAGTTATATAAACACAGTGCTGCACTGAACGAGACCCAGAACAGACCTTTAGAGAATTTCATGATAAATACTTTTGTTTTGATCATAAACCACTGCAATTGCAGTCCAAAATATCCTCCATCTGCCCTATAATCTCTTATGACCATGACAGGTAGAATAGTGTCAAAACCTTACTTAAGTCAAGGTGCATATCATCGACAAATTCCCACTACCACAAGGCCCATTACACAGTCAGAGAAGAAAATAAGGTTCATTTGACATAGCATGATACATAAATATTGATTTCCAGATGCTTTATTTCTCACAGAATTTTTCTGACTATTGAAGTTAATTTGACTTCTTCAATAACTCCTCGATTCCCTCCTTTGCTTAAATAAAAGCACAATATTATGCTTTTCTAGCTATCTAGTTCTCCATTCCCTCTCCACAGGTTCCCAGGAACACTACTAATGACTCTGAGACAGCTTCAGCCAGTCCTTTAAGTATCCTATACAAAATTCATCAGACTCAAAGGATTTTTTTAAAAAAATGAACTTAAATGAATACCCTTTACCTCTTCTTTCCCTTTCCTAGGCAAAAATCTGGTTTTAATCACGTCAGTTGCATACTCTCAAACGACCTTTTAATTAATGAGGATGCAGGAACCTCACTTCACACGTAGGCCTTCTCTGCATCCTTCTTGAGACTTTTCTGACTCCTAATTGCTCAGTCAACACTGCTCTTGGCTTACCTCTTACTCTTAATGCACATGTAGAATGATTTCTTCCTACCCTTGGTGCCTCTGCCTGGTGTTTCAGTCTGTGTTCCAGCTTTTTTTGTTCTGTCCTTACATGCTCCTGGTAATCTTTCATACTCAGTCCATAGTATCTGAACACGGCTTCTTCCTTCTGTGCAGCCCACACACATGCTGGTCAGTCTGTCTCCTACTGCAAGGACTTTCCATTTCCAGCATTGTCAAAGACCCCTTGCTATCACTGAAAGCT
>NW_020799095.1:104595235-104598934 GCF_003259725.1 Athene cunicularia | reverse complement strand
GCCTGTGGAGAAGTTGTTTCCTTCTCCATTGTTGGTGCTGCTCCCTGCTCTAGCTAGCCAGCCTTTTTGTGCTTGGAGATGTTCTCACGCACTGCATCCTCAGGCCCTCCTGGGTCCCTCCCCTGCAGCTTCCTGACTTGCCACCAAAGACACCCAGGGGTACAGGCACCTTTCCCAATATTTGTCTTCCCTTTCCCCTTGGAAGGGAGAGAGACCACATTCCTTGAAAATTCAGCCCAATACAGGGGCTGAGGCATCCAGAATCATCATTCCCCACCTGAGATGCACCTTTCTAGTGCAGACCAACGTCAAAGTTTGTCTTCGTGCCTTGGTGCAGCCAGACTGACATCACTCTACCCTTAAACCGAGTGGTAGGGAGCTGCCCTTCTCTGCAAACAGGATAGATACTTCAGAGTGTATCTTCTGTTCATAGCCATCAGTACATCAGCCTGGGCATACACCCACAATGAAATTGTTTCAGCCAGTCTTTTAAATGTCCTATGCAAAGTTGATCATACCCAGAGGACTTGAAAACGCTGGAGAAGGGAGCCTTACAGCTTCCACATCACAGCTAGCTAGCTCATCAAGCTGACCTGCTTGGAGTCCAGGCAATGTGGGTACATGTCCCACTGCTTCCCTTCGTGTAGTCATGTTGTAAAAACTACACTTTAGCCTCATTTTTGCAAATGTACAAGATGACAAAACCGCCACCGCAGTCTTGTGATATTTTCTTCCCTTCAGCTATGTTGAAATGAAAGAACATTTTGTTTAGTATGTGAAATGGTAAGTATCTCAAATCATAGGAAAACATACAATAGTTGCATTTTGTTATGAACAATGAGTACCCACTAGAAAAATACTAGAAGAATGAAACCCTCTTCCTTTTCCTGTTGATTGTGCATGCTATGCTTTCAGGCAAAATGGCATTTCCCTCCAAGACCTGATGCTCCATTCTTTCCCAGCACTTGCTATTGACATAACTTCCTAAGTTATTGTTATTCCTCTTATTGATTATTATTGCCAATACATGGAAGGCTTATACCAGCATCCAGCTCCTTCAAAAGGCAGCACAGACATCCTCACAAGAAATCTGACTGCACACTCACAAAGGTAGGGGAAGGTGTGAAGGACATTAATTAATGGGGGTACCGATTGTACAAAAACTATTGTAGTCTATGGACCTGCTTATCTGAATGTGTTATTTTATACAGAATGAGGAAATTTTAACATTGTATTTACTGCTGGAACGGAGTTGGGCAGATCAAAGTGATAATTACTGTGTTTTAGAAATCCCTGGTTTTGATGATGAGGTTTTTTAAGCCTATAACAACACACAGATCCAATTGCGAAAGCTTAAAATTGCCTCTTCAGTAGAAGCAGGGCTTTGATTTCATCTAATTTGACCCTTCCACCGCACTTATAAGTGCTCTCCAGTGTGGCTAGAGATAAAAACTTTGAAATTTAAATGTGCAACTTGCAGCTGAGGTTGGATTTGCGAGCTAGGACAGAGAGTACCTTTTGATGAGCAGCAGTTTTCATTACAGCTGTCAGAAAATACCTCCCCATTAGGAAGCGATGAGTACATTTAATTCAAGTCCAACCCTTCCAACACCATCACTTACAGACACTCTTCTGCTCTGTGAGTGAGGTTCTAATAATACACTGAGCCATGTGGGACACACCAGGGTGATTAATGCTTGGATGTGAACATACACTGCACAGAGTATATATTTCCCCCTTAAATGAATATATCTGGTTTTCATTGATATTGAGGTAGATTTGCTCTGTACTTTTTCACATGAGGAAGCCTAGAACTGTGGGATCTATCATTCAGTAATAGCTCCTGATAACACTAACACTTGGAACACAGCAAAGTTAAAAATGTGAATTCATATTCACTTTTAATAAACTGAGGTAATTAGTCAGTTGAAATGCAATAGAAAGTGACAGCCTGTGACACATAAAAGACTGCAGACTGACAAAGACAGAGCTATTCTTCATTGCACTAACATCCGTTTCTTCATCAACATTGAATTTTTTCAGTCTCTTGGCATTTCAATTACATTATAAAATGAAGGGCTAAAATCCTGGCTCTGCATTTTTTCCTCTCCTCTTTGAAACTAAAGAAAAAATATGAGAAAAGCCCTCTCTACGGTTTGCTTCTGTACCACCTGAAAGGATATCAGTCAGCCATGGCATCCATAGTACCCATGACGCATCCAGGAGAAGGTGTTCAGCCTTGATGTTATCAAGGTGCTGCTGGGACTGTGACACCCCACCGGAGGGAACCACCTGGAAGACAATGAGAATGGGGTAAAATAGCTAAAAATAGCAAAAGTATTTATGAGTAAAACAAATTTAACCATGAAGCTCAAGGTGTGCCAAACATTTCTTTGCTCTTTGCGGGCATCATAGGTATTTCCCTCTGTATACCCTGTGCCCAACACCTAAGGAAGGGTTGTCTAATGGGACAGATGGGTAACTAATTTCTCACCTGCTCCCCTTGTCCCTAATGTTTCCCCTCCCTTGCTGGGCTTCGCCGCAGGGAGCCGGGAGCCATGGGTGGCAGCATGGCTGGCAGGGCAGTGCCCTCACCCACACAGGTCGCAGCCCTGCAGTACTCTAGCAGAGCAGGCGTGGTGATGGTACCAGGCTCAGCCACAGCCCAGGTCACCAGGGTGTAAATTCAGACCAAGACAGGAGGCCCAGCACGACTTCTTCCCACTTGTCTCACTCATAGCACACCCAGAGTCCTGACAGCCCTTACCTAGTGTTTGATCTGGTGCTTGCTGGACCCTTCTGTGAGGTCCCATAACTTGCTGCGTCAACATAAAACTAATTTCTCTCCCCCCTCCCCCCAAAAAAAAAAGGACAGCTTTCTGCTTGGGAAGCAAATTGAAACAAACCTCTGAAGGACCTGACTGTTTCCAGAACCAGTGGAAGCAGAAGAGGAGGATGGTGGCACTGGGAGCCAGAGAGAAGAAATGTGGGTACAGGGGGGAAGAGGGGAGGAGGATGGAGCTGAGAGCTCACATTTCAGCTCACCTTTTGGGAACATCGAGTCATCTGGCTCTGCCTAAGAAATTCTTAGTTCTTAGTTTCCCATTTTTCATGATGATTTTTGGTAAGGTCCTCATTTGAGGACATAAATAGTGTTATCTTATAAATGCATATGATGAGCCAGGTACACATGTCATTTCAGCATGATCACCTGAGACAATGGTAAAAAACAGACCAGGTTTTAGGCACATGAGTCCTTCCTCAAAATTGAAATTGCCTCACTTACTGCCTTGGAGCAGCTTAGTGACCAGAGCACTGCTTCTCTTCCCACCATTCAAGCCCTCGAAAATCTTATCATAAACCTCCAGCAGCAAAAAAGAAGTGAGAAGAAACTATTTTTACATTAAGAACAAATGACATTTAAATCCTTTTTAAAATGACATCAGGGCATTTTATTGTGCAAAGCCTCAGCTTGTTGACTGGTGAAACATCAATGACTTACCTCCCAGGTGTGCCATTTTGTTAATTCTTATATATAGTTTTGAGAGACTTGGATGGAAGGCACCAAGGTTGAGGTGTATAATTTTCTCAGAAGCCTCATGGTCTCATCTGGTTCACTCATATGTCAAAGCAGCTTTTAATTCTCAGTTGTGGGACTCAAGTCTTAAAACATGCTAGCAGCCAGAAGCTCCACTTTAA
>NW_020799095.1:104454024-104595185 GCF_003259725.1 Athene cunicularia | reverse complement strand
TTTTTTTTTTTTTTTTTTTTTTTTTTTTTTTTTTTTTTTTTTTAATTTAGGGAACTTTTAACAGATAGGGTTTTATTCTCACCCTGTTCAGCCAGCAATATTCACGATCAGAAATAGAGTGTTCCTCTGCCAGGTCACCACAGAAGTGAGATAAATGTGCAGATGATGAAAAAGTCTTAATCATAGTTTACTTTTAACCCTTAGAATTTGTTCATTACTTCTTGAGTTATTTGTTCTAGCAAATCTCCTTGGCTCTGGCAGAAAATACAGGGAAACAAACCAGAGACTGTTTTCACCTTAAGCAGCCAAATGGTTAAAGGACTAGCATGTAAACAGCTCCACTACACCTATGCTGTATTATGAAGTCCAGTGGGATTCTGCTTTAATCTTGAGAGGGAGTGTGAGGGGTTTGTTTTTCACAGGGGCTTTAGCCTACAGTTAAGTGCAAACACCTGCTGAAGTACTGGTAATTAGTAGGTAATTAGTAGCTAATGTTCTTAGAATTTAAAAAGAAAAGCTTACATAAGTAATTACTTACTATTTCTTATAATGTGCTGCTTTTCCTGAGATTTCATATCCCCAGAACATTTGCCAAGTTCCTAGGTTCCTCAACATACTAAATTGTTTATTAATTACACACGTATATTGCTTGTAGAAAAAATAAAATACATTAAAATGCTGGAAACAGGAGTGAGTTATCTTTTAAATTACAGCACAAGACTCACTGGAAATGACAGAATTTGCAGAGGGTAACAGCTTTAGGAGGAGCATTAATTTGGAGCTGGGGGAGGAGGATGGTGGTGGCTAGGGCTGTGAAAGCAACAGCTGGGTAGCCCAGAATGAGTTCCATTTTCTTGGATAGGGGTTAGAGAGACATGAAGCAAGAAGCAGCTTTTGCGAGGGGTGTTTTGCTCAGGCCAGTAAATGTTTAGCACAGCTGTGGATCCCCAATTGGATTCATGTTTTCCCAGCTCTATTCACATGTTTCAGGTGTGCTAAGAGTGGGGGGTGGCTGTGGTTCTGCAGCAAAGAGGTTTGAGCAGTATTTCACCTCTTGTAGAAGGAACTTTTCTGGATCAATGGAAGAGCTAAAACATCTGCCTTGTCAAACTCTTTCTGTAGTCAGCACTTGCCATTTTCATAGGCGAGAAGTATTAAGGCAAAGCTGTGTGTTTTCTACATTCTTTAGAACAGATCTAACAGATGATGCAGATATTGAGGCTGTGACTGCACTTACTAGCTGGCAGCCTTGCTCTTGCAGTGTCTGGGACGTGGTTTCTACAGATCCAGAAGAGGAGAATGCCTGCTGAGGTCCATCCATGACAGGATGCTGCTTGCCACGTGTCCTCCTGCTGGACCCTGCCTGCAGCTCAGCATCAGCCCCTTCCTACACACACCTCATCCTCTCTTGACTCTCCTGTGGGGTACAGTGCATAATGATAGCAGGTTTAATAACAGCAAGGACCATATAAAGGTGAATAATAGTTCTACAGAGTAGTTCCTGCAGGGAAGAGGTTGAGTTTTACCCTCCAAGCTCTTGCACTGAAGGGTGGGACACAAAAGCCCTGAGAGATCTACCATCTTCCCTGAGCACATGCTGTGCAGCAGGGCTCTGGGGACAGCTGAGCTCTCTCGGCATCTTCTTATGTAGGACAGGGAATTTTGGAAGACCTGAGATGAGAAAACCTCCCTGCTTTTCAAGGAAGCTCACTGATTTGAAGGAGCCACCTTCCAGACCATGACCCTGATGGTGGGGAATGGCCCTGGAGTTCCTAACTTCTCAGTTCCTAACTTTCTTTATCCTGTTTTACCCCATTTCACTTAGGATTCTGTAAACTAAGAGCTTGTGGAGCATCCTGGCCAGAGCTGTGATGATTTAACAGCAAGGTGATTCAACTGAAGATGGAGCCACTCTTTAAACCACGAAGCTGAAGTGCTTCTTTTATTGTTACTATTCAGAATTAAGTTTTGTTGCTAGCTTGATGTTGAATAAGAAAAAACAAACAAACATTCACAAATTGGACTAATTGAGATTAAAGCTGCTGGTAGGCACCAACATAGCATACAGCTTGGGCTTCCTCAGGGTTTTAGGTCCTCCAGCATTCTTATTGTTCCTTTCCAATCAATTAAGCTGAATACAAATGACAAAAAGTAAAATTAAAAAAAAAAAAAAAAAGTAAAATGAAGGAAAATATCACTTCCCCCAAAAAAGCCACCCCGAGGGTGAGGCACAGTTGGCTGTTTCAGCCATACATAGCTCTTGGTAAAAACACCCACATTTTCATGCAGTTTTAATAGTAGCTGACTAATCTCTTTGAGGTCTCTTTGAGGAAAGCTCCAAACCCAGCTGTATCTTAATAGCAACTAATATCAACTCCTCTCACACAGAGGCAGCAACAATCTGGGAGGGTGCTTAAATGCTAGGGCAGCATTTATTTCCTGAACACTAGGTCTGACCTCTCCTGGTGAAGAAAAAACAGATAGTCCTTTGTCGTTCAACTTTGCTTTAGATTCATACAACATTTACCACAACTCAGGTTTTCCTGAGCTGCAAATGGCATTGCCTGTCCAGACAAAGAAAACTCTTGAATGAAGGCATCCTAGGTGCTGAAGATATTTGTCTTTGCAAAGTCCTTATGAAAGAATGGCTTTGTGTCTCTCGCAGTGTTTCTTTCAGTGAAAAAGTGTTAGCTTCGTTTTTAATTAAAAATAGTGCATGCTTCATACTTATATGGTAATGATTTGTAAAAGTATTTATGTTTCCTAAATAAGCAGTAATTTAAAAAATTAAACAGCAAATCTGCAGCCCTTTAGGAGCTATTTCCTGCCACTGTGCTATGCACCAGGGATGTGTGAGGCTTCCTAATCATAGCTGGGGACCAAAGCAGATTATTTGTGCTTCAAAGGCATCGATCTGTACATCCAAACTACAAAGTACCATCCTTATGTTTTAGTACCAGTAGGACTGAGAACGGAGTTGTAGATTCACTTTAAAAGGAAAAAAATGGGCCCCTCACATTCTATTCTATAGAATATGTCTATATTTTATATCTATTTTAATTCCTCATTCTCATAGCACATTTCACTAAGAAGGAGAAGCCAAGTTACTGTGGAAGGAAGTATGGTAAGGATATCGACACAGGAAGAATGGCCTCATATTCCTTGAATTACAATAGAAAACTCCTTGAAAGAGCACAGAAATACCACCCAGCAGTTTAAGAAAGGAAGAGTAATCAATTCAAATAATTTTGAACACAAATTGGCATTAAAGTGCATTAAAGTACAAACACAATTTGGCCAGGACATTGGATTAATGCACCTTGCCAATAGGTTTATGGCATTAAATCTTCTAATCTAGCCATGCTTTCAGACCTGAACAAAAGATCAATTCTATAACTCAGTCCCCTCTGTGGCCTCGCTTCATGTGCCCTGGGGTTTCTAATGCAATTTTATTTAGTTTTTCTATAAAGTCCAACCTTGAATAGACATCATATTTTTACTGTTTCTCTAGCATGCTACTTGAGAAATGTCTCACCATGAGGACTCAATTCAGTTGCCTAATAAGAAATTTCAAATGCTGTTTATGATGCCCCATGGTGTCTGAGACATCCACCAGAGCTGGCAGATGTAACACATCACCAAGGGAATGCTCATGGCTTTCTGGACCAGGAACTACTTCTCGTCCCATATGTCTATTGGAAATATCAGGCTGGTGTTGTAATGCAGTGACAGTACATTTGAATTCCACTGTGATAGCCAGTTTCATTATTATCAAGCAATATATTCTTACTACACTCAGAATATTGTTTGTTCTGATTCTCTATGAAAATTTAGGACCAGATGGAAAACAGTTTTTCTGAGCTACTACATCTTCCTGGAGAGTTACTGGAGAGATGAACTGGATAATGACATTTTGCAGCTTGATTCCTGAAAACTGGTTTGATTTCAGGTCAGTCATTTTACTTTTGATGCAAACTGATGGCAGATAACAGAGCAAAACTACACATGTTCTTCTCTGTCTGAGTCTCAACTGAGGCATCATTTACCCAGCTGATATATCAGTTCGCCCATGAAAAGCTGTGTGCAAATAACACAGGACAATGCTTATGCATGGTAGGCTAATTTTGCTCTCAGTTATATCCATTCCACTCCACTCCTTTCATTGGGGTTGACAGGTGTAAATGCGAGCAGCCGATTTTTTTCTCTGTGACCTTATACAGAAATGAATGAGATCCTTCAGGATTTAGTTGCCTGTACATTCATAATAATAAAGTAACCACAGTGATCATATAATGGCTTCTTTTTCACTGCTGCTTGGGGGACTAGCTTAGCTCACTTAGTGGCTGATGATCCATCCTGGTCAGGCTCGGACTAGGTTAAACTTGGGATAGTGGTGGGTAAAAGCTACAACTACATGACGGCTCTTCAGTGTTGTTTGGTATATGAGTGTTATGTTCTTAAAGAGCAAAGATACTTCTTGGGTTTATGGCAAGCATGTGTCTGTATCTAAAATCACAAAAGATAAGTACAGTTCATTGTCATCCCATGCCAGTGTAAACAGCAAGGATATGAACTCGAGTGGGCTGAACCCCTCATTTCCCCCATGTCCAGGCTGACACAGATGAGTGAATCTATGCAGGGGAAGGCAGCAGTCCCAGGCTGCACTTGGGACTCTTCCTCCAGGGCTGTTGAAAAGCCTTTCTGAAGCTTACAGTAAACCTACACACAGCCAACCAGACAATATAAAGCTGAGAGCAGGCCAAAGAAGGGGTAAATGTTTATGCATCTTAGCAGTTAATTTTTGCTTAATATTTAGTGAAGATTTCTGCTTGAACATGTTAATCTCATGATAAAGACTTCTTTTTATAAAGTCTTATGGCCACAGACACATATTCACCACTACCAGAAATTTTAACATGTTTACATAAATAAAAAAACCCTCACAGCCTGTGGTCTTTCAAGAGCTGGACAAGATGAGAAAATGGATAGCACATTAAGAAAATCCACACTGCCAAGCACTACAATCTCAAAGAGATCTTCTTTTGCTCAGAGCATGATGTGTCTGCTGTTCTGGAGAACCTGTATTCTGGTTCTCTGTGGATCATCTAACATAACGCCACTGGTTCTTTGTGGGCATCTGTCTTTATGAGTCTGAGAGCAACAGTGGATGCCTAATGACAGCCATTGTGTACAGCCAAGAAGGTCAAGCAAATCAGCTGCTTATCTTGAAAAACATCTCTGGAGCAGGAGCAAGCATATGACTAAATCTAGCAATCACCTACTGACTAGAGGAGGTAAATGTCTGAGCGAGTGAGATAGTAGAAGAAATAATGTGTGATGGAAGTAATACATTTCATAATTGCTTAAATGGTTTCCAGGTCTTCCCAATGATCAAAATTTGGATTTCTTGCAATCAAGTAGTTCCTCCCCTCCCTAAGTAGCTCCTTTGCATCATCTTTATGTTTACATACATGATTTCCACACTTACTATGTTTTTATGTATGTGTTTCAGGACAGTGGGTAAATGTCAATGAACCTCTCAGTTACAGCATATTGTGATGAAGGGAGCAAGAGGAAAGGAAACACAAACTAATATACCATTTGAGCAAGACTCTGTGTATCAAAAACTGGGTAAAATCTTCAGTTGTGGTCTCTGGCTTACATTATGCAGTGTTCTATGTCTGGAAGTGATACCCATACAGACCACAGTGATGTCATGTTTGCAATGTCTAAAACCTCTGACCACCACCAAGGATTGCCAACAAAGAAAGTGTGCACCTTACAGAGACTGCAGCAGCGTCTAGTCTTTTTTTGTTTGGAATCGTTTGTTAATTAAGGGCATGTTTCAAATCCAGGCTTGGTTTTATTACTTAGATAAGTGAAAAGCTGTAACAAGGATGTGATCCTTGTTTGAAGACAGTTCATCAAGCCTTCCAGGCCTGAAGAGCTACTAGCATGGTGGGAAAGAGAGGCATGAAGAGGTGAAGTGATTTAATTGCAGTCACAGAACTGTTTAAGAAAAAAATCCTTGCTTCTTAAACCCAAGCACTGGCCTTCCCCCATGACAGAAATAGTCCAGGTGGAGGTTTTGACTTCAGCAATGATTGCCACAATACGTTCAGATGATGGGATGTTAGTGTTCTACAGAGTTAGCTGTAAAATGGCATGGATCCTAGCCTGCACCAAGGTTTCCTTGTCATTATAGTGTGCTGCTTTCTTTGGTGCTCATTATATGCCTGTAAATGCCTGCCAGAATTTATCTCCTCTTTTTTTTTTTTTTTTTTTTTTTTTTTTTTTTTTTTTTTGTGTGTGTGGTTTTTTTTGTTTTTGTTTTTTTTCATCTCACTTACTTTCACAGGTCTTGTCTCTTTAACCACATAATTCAATTATTGAGCATGAAAATATCTCCCCCTTTATTCTGATTGTTCTGCAGCTGATGATGGTGTGAGGTGCCATGATGGAGTGCACTCAAGGACCTCTTAGATGAGCCTATATATTTGCATTGCTAATTTCCTGCCTTGAGAGGGAAGGCAATGGCTGACTTTGTTCCCTGTTTGATTCATAGATCTGTCTCCTTTTACTGAGGATTGATTTGTGTGTAGGCAGGGAGGGGGGTTGCATATACGGTTTGAATTACTAACACTTGTGCACAAGTGAAGTACTGCTTGTTTGCAAGCAGATATTGAAAAATGGGAAAACAATTGCATTACAAAAGAATTGTTAAGGTGCCTGTGAAGAAGATCTGTGTGCAAAGACTTGCACAAAGAGATGCTTTTGGTCTGTGTGGACCAGAAAAGGGAGATGATCCAAGGAGAACTTAGAATGGATAGTTTGAAGCAAATGGAAATCACTGATAACAAAAATAAATGCTTTGCATGGGCTCAGTGTTAACATCAGACTCTTATGGTGCTGGTAGGATGCATAAAAGCCATAAATCAATGGAACGCTGAAAATCAGAATAATGTTTCTTTAAGAAGTGGTGTAAGACTTGGAGGCTTAGCCCAGACCAAGTACAAAGTAGAAAGCTTCACAAAAAATAATTGAGGTCCCTGCAAAATATTTCAATTTTTTATTGATTGAAGGCAATTATCCCTTAATTGCATATTTAAATGAGGTATTAGGAGGTTTAACTAAGCAATGCCTCTTAATTGCTGCTGCACACTAGGTGTCACAGATTGTGTTTATTTCATATGTTAATTAAAGAGAATGGGTATTTTATTTCATTGACTAGCTGGCTCTTCAGGCTGTACTGCTTAGGACAGAGGATGTCTCAGGTGTCCACAGGACCCTGGGTATTAATGTAATCATTAGAAAGGTTCCACTTTTAAATGAAGAGGTATATCTCCATTTCATGGATATTTTCAGCCACTTAAACCATATACAAGTAGGGGGAGGGAGAACCTGAACCCAGGTATCGTTAAACTCGAATGATACAGAAATGCACAACCACAGCAAAAGGTATGCATGTCAAGAGTACAGGTCTTTTCTGTCTCATAGCTCTAAGACTGTGAAGCAGAATCAGGTGGGGCTGAGTTTTTAAATACTTGGCATGATTTCCAGGCTATGGTGTTAATCTTTGAGGTTTTGTTGCACAGTCATATGAGGTTCGTACCTTGGAGTTAGCAGCCCCATCACAGCGACATCAGGAGGAAGTGTCTGGATCCCACGTGGTAGTTCTGAGCTGGTTTTGGGGGATAGATTTACATGAATGGTGGGGTTTTCTGTAAAAAAAGTCTGACTCTGTAGCTGCTGAAAGAGTGATATACAGCTAGAGCCAAACATTAAGGTGAGGTAGAGTTGTGTGCTGGTGCGTAGTACATGTCTACATGGTATGGGGTCATACACTTCAGTCTCTGATAGTATTCACTTTTTCTATAAGACTAAAATAATCAGCCGGGAAGCATTGAAAAGGCAAGAGGCAAGGTATCCTGTCTAATCACAGGAGTACTATGCTGTATCTATATGGAGGGGGCAGATGGATGGATACTGCAAACTGGCCAGATATGAACCTTCTCTGGGACAGAAACCATACAGCCGTGTTAGTGAGGTTTGTGCCTGAGCTAATAAGGCCCACTGGGAGGCAGAGCGTGTTAATTCAGGAATAATATAACACTCACGCCATCAAGCAGCTTCTGGATCAGAGCAAGTGTAGCTCAGAGCATGGACAAAAGGGATGTGTCTGCCTGCACCCGGCACAGCTCACCAGCGTGGTGGGGCTGGTGAGAAACCAAAGGTTGTTTCAGGGCGTATCAGGCATGTGCCTGCTTGGGGCATGAACAAGCTCTTGGAAATACACGTAAGAAGAAACAATCTGGAGCTGGAACCAGAGGAGAAAAGATCTGCCAGAATGACCGGGGGGGCAGGTTATCCTGTTATGGGAAACTCAGAAACATAGCGCATTTTGTCTGGAAAAACAGAAGCAGATGGCAGGAGCCTGAGCAATCTTCAGGCACGGGCCTAGGGCGATGGGCTGCGTCCTTGCCCGAGGAGGTAGGGGATGACTTGCAGCAGGAGCAATGGCTCCAGCCATGCACCAGCTCCTGGGGCTGCTGTGAAGGCAAAGTGCAAGCAGGTGAAGGAAGATGGAGGGGACGAAGAAGCAGGATCCCCTGGCTGGTTCTGGGGCAAGGGGTCTTGAAGGAGAAAGAGAGAAATTCATAGACCCATTTCCACTCTGCCCAGATTTCTCCTCGAAGCCTCAGGGACTCTTCCCAACTGCTAGTTCCTACCAGTTTCTGCTCTCTCCCCAGCACCTCTTCTGCTTGTCAGCATTAAAGGGAAGGCCGTTTCTGTTTTATTGTGTATTCACACAGGTGGCATTCATCCATAAAGGTGATGGAGGCTCAGTACCAGGAAAACTGGAGACACATGACAGCAAAAAAGCAAAGTTTGCGTGGGAGTACGTGGGCAGAACTTGGCCTTGAATCTACTCAGGCTGGAAATTGGAGCAGTAAGGCTCAGAAATAGCCTTCCAGTTAGGACAGTGGAAGAAAAAAGTATTCTGAAGATGGAGCTGAACTGGTTTATTTACTGAATCACCAGTTAGTGTTTTGGAGCTGGCCATTGGAACCAGGGAACAGTTCTTCCAACTTTATGTTCAAATGTAATATTCCACAAATTGTATTTCTGGTGTGTTTTTCTACCTTTTGCTGAACATATATGGGGTTTTCAAAGAAGAACCAAAATCCTGTGGTTGTTCTTCAAGCACAGGGCATCTGGATTTCGTTTGTGTTTTGGAAAAACCAACTGGAGCCAGTAATGATGGGATGACCATGGATGTAATTTCTGCCTTCTGTCAGAATATATAAATGCAGTGTCAGAGTGAGAGCCATCAGCTTGAAGTATTGACTGGACTGTTAGACTTAACAGTGAATTTGCTCTCTTTTAAATGTGTTAAATCCAACCCTAGATTAAATTTAAACTACTTTGCTACAGCTAAATCCACCAGGGACACCCTGACTTTCCATTGACTTTAATGGGGCCTCTACTGAACAATTAGAGCAAAGAACAAAATATGCAGTGTGGCTATAGAGACGAAGTGGTTTTTTTTTTTTTTTTTTTTTTTTGTGGGTAATTTCCCCTTTTAGTTGTTAATGTGTCATTGTAATTAGCAAAGCCCAAGGGTTCAAGTCTGAGCTAACAAAGGGCAGCGGCATGATAGTTTGTGTGTTGTTACTGCTGCTTATTACATCTATCATTATCATCTCACCATGACCTTGGGCTTCCCCTGCTGGTTTATCATCTCTTCTCTCTATCTCATATGTCTTCTGTAAGCTCTTTGGGGCAGATCTTGTGGTTTGGTGGTCCAGACCTATGACAACAGGACTTTATTCTACACTGAGGCCTGTAGGAGCAGCAATACAACTTTTAGAAAGAGGACTGACAGATACATGGTTAAATGGCAGATATTTTGGAAAGGCAAATGCTGCCATGTTGAGCATGTCCTCCTGGAGTGTGGTAGCTATCTGTTGTAGGGCCAAGCCATACATGGCAGCGTACAGGACTGGGCAGGGAATACCTCTGCTCTGCCTCAAAATACAGGCTGCTACACTGTGGATGTAGGGACAGGCTGGGTGAGCTGGTGCAAGAACCCACAGGAAAAAAATAAGGCTTGGATGTACCTCCAGTTCAGTTTTAACACAGCTCAGCCATGGATTGATCAGCCTCGTCAGAAGGACATTTCCCTACAGGACAGGCTGGCAAGCCTTCTGCAGCCTATTGCATCCTCTCCTGGAGTCTGGGCACAGCTGCCCAACTAGCTGCAGAAGCTTCATGGCTGATTTTGGTGTCATCCCATGCTCTGCCATCACTGAGTCTTTGAAAAGCTGAGATATTTTTGTCTATCTAACATTTCTGGGCTAAGGCAGGGGTGCATGGATGGAACACAGCAGCTTCTTAACAATTAAAGGGGAGATCAGACTGGAGGATTTACAGTTCCCTTTTGGCCAGAAATCTGTGGAACAATATGTTGTCCCTCACTGGGCAAAGACTTCTGAGAAGCCCATAATTTAGCCCATAATGTAGGAGAGGTTTAATATTACAACACGCAGCACAATGGCTTGAAGAGAACCAGACGGGTCTTGACATCACCAGCCTTTTCTTCCCTTCAATTCCCCAGCACGGTTGCTATTGTTCGAGCCTCATCACTAATGGCATTGGAGAGGGATCCAGCGTTGGCCAACCGCTAGGGCTCTTGCCACTGTATCATTATTTCTGCTCCTAGTAGATCTAGGCAGGACCATGATCAAAATATCATGGGCTGCCAGCAAACTTCTGCTGCCACGAGAGGAGCCGAACTGCTGTTTGTGAGGGGAGGATGGAAATTTCAAAGTTAATCTGGTTCCCATCTCTGGAACTATTTAACTGTAGCACACAAAGCATTCACAGTACACTGGGAATTCAGTCGTTTTACGCAGGTCAGCCTTACGATGAAAAATTTTATATCAAAATGTTTAACTTCAAAAAGGGTTAGATTCAATTTCCTGGTGAAGGCTTGAGTCAGTTCTCATTTTAATCTCACCTGCATGCCTGCCCCTAGGTAAAATATCATTGTATTGTCACGTTTGATTGTAATAATCGTAGTCATTTGGCCAGCAACAAAATCACAGGCCTGAACATTCCTGACGATTTAATCCAAATTCAAATCCAGATATGTTGCCTGTCCCATTTTTAAAATGAGTGGAGCCATTTATTTGCACCTGGATCATCAAATTAAGATGCAGCTCTGTCCTCTAAGGCCCTTGCTTCTATCTTACCTTATCTCCCACTCCCCAGACAACATTTTTCCTACTTAGGGCAGCTGCTCCAATGACTGATTCTGAAGCTACTGAAATAATGTGGACACTTCCCCCCATCCAGAGAAACCAGCAGTGCCACATTGTTTGTGTCTTTCCTTTCATAAGTAGTCCATGAATATGCTTCCTTAAGTCACTGAAGGAAAATACTTCCAAGAAAAAACTCCTGTCTTGTCTTTAAGAAAAATATTTGGACTGGTAAAATGCATTGTACTATGAAGGATAGTTCCAATTTACGGACTCATGAGCTTATGAGTGGAATAAGCCTCCATCCTTATCTTTATGTTACAGCAATGGCACCCACATACGATAAGTCTTCGCTGGCAGAATTTTGAAAAAGTAATTCCAGTGCAGTGAATATAAAATAAATGCTATCAAGGAAAAATATTTTTTGCTCCCCTGGAATAGAAAACATTATTGAAACTGTTGGATGCCTCAGGAGTCTATTCATGCAAAATCTATTTCTGCAGTCAAAATATATTCTATTCTGCAGATATTTTTTCAATATGTGACTGAGACTTCAAGACAGAAAGAAATAGCCATTTTGGCCAGGAAAGAACTGGCATGCGGTCTGGCTTTAGGTGAGCGTAGATTTTTGCATGAAAATTATAGTAATTATGGGTATTTGTAAACAGCGATTTTTGCACTTTAACGGCCTAATCGCATGGTCAACAGCTGGAAGTTGCTCTATGCAGATTCTTACCTAACACATAATAAAAGTCACCCTTTGCTGCATTTCCACAAAGAAACAAATTATAGCACAAAAGAGACCTGCCAAATGCAATCTTTCATCCTCTTCTGCTTCTTAAAGAGAATGTTTGAATATTCTGATTTAAAAAAAGGGATAAAACAAAAGGAAAAATAATTTATGTATATCTAAAATGCAATTCTAAAGAAAAAAAAAGAATGGAAAATGCTGATGTATATGTACTACTTAACCATTTATTGTAATATATGCATTTCCTTTGCATTTGGAAGTTCATATGTGATGCATGGTACACATCTGTTCCTTTCATTTTTAATTCTTTTTTAAATACATATTTTTTAATTTTTCCCTATTGTTTTTTCAAATGGTTCCATTACAGCAATTTAAAAGCGTATCCAACAAGCACAACCACAAAAAACGACTCTTGTCATATTGAAAATCTTGGCAAACTAATGAAGAATTTGCTATCTAACTGGAGACAAAAAAAAAAACAAACAACAAAACAAAACAACAGAAGAAATCTGACCAAACCTGTCTTTCCCCTGGCCTGCTGGGAAACACCTCAGTGTAGCATCCTGGTCCCCAGGTGTCCCAATCCAGGCATAGCTCAATCAAGTAGAAGTTGCACTAGACTTGGTGGTTTATATTAATCTTTTTGTTTGCATTTAGAAGTCACTGGGAAATAAAAGGGCAGTTACTGTAGTTCAGCTGAGAAAGGGTAACTTCAAACCCTTAATTTGCTTGTGATGAACACCCTTTATCCTTAGACTTTGTAATAAGATGCTGTTGATAAATATCACTTCTAATCTTCTGCATCTTTGCCCGTTTCTCTGCTGAACATCAGCTGACAATTGTGCTCAGGATTTTCTATAGTCAAGTTTTCAAAAATGAGTGCATAAAACCTCATGACACACCCACAGCTTCACCAGAAGCTGGGCAGAAAATGCACAACTCCAGCCCTCTCCCTTTCTTGCCTTCATAGTTACTTCCCTTCAGTCACCTCCCTAATAGTTATATAGATTGTGCTAATAAGCATCGAGTTATATAAAGCTGCACGCCCATGCATTAATTTGTGTGTGGAATCAGTGAGTTTGTACATGCAGGTTAAAATGTCAACACTAGCTACTGGAACTCCAGTATAAATTTAGTCTAAAACTTGCAGTGGAGGAGAAATGAATGCTAGGAAATTATGGAGGAGTGAAAACCATGAAGAACTCCAAAGTTCCCTATCAGAAACTACACTTTAAAGGATCAGCAGCAGTAACCAAAATCACTTGCCCATGGGGCCCTGTCGCTGGTCCACACTGCTTTGCTGGGGCGAGGGTGGGATGCCAGGTTTCTGGGGCTGCAACTGGGACCCGAGCATCCCTTACCAAGCTCCAGCTGAAAGAGACCTCAGAGGAGCGTGTTGGCAATGCTCTGGAATAGGGCAGGTCCCACAAAGCTAGTACCAGCCTGACATTTGGGGCTACCCTGCAGGTCCGGGGCAGCCACAGCTGCTGGCAGAGGCTGGGTGCAACTGGGGCAGCAGTGAATGTTGACCTTTCTTTCCCATACTGTTAGGGGACTTCCCAGCTGCTGACCAGGCTGGGAGACACAGGTCTCATGCTGCACTTAAAAGTCTTACCCCGAGGCTCAGTTTTACCCATGCCTTACCCCTTGAAGCCATCCTCATTTCCATCAGCAGGTACTTGACACATATTTGGGTTCATTTTGTTCCTTCTCCTTTTTTTTTTTTTTGCCACTGTATATGTTGTTCCTTGTTAATTTATGAATTGCTGTGAATCTTTGGCTTGACTCTTATTAAATATTGTGCATTATAAAGGTGTTTAGTTCTTTCATTGCTACTATTAATCGCTTCACTATCAATTCCCTATTCCCATCTGTTGTTTTGAAATAGCATTATATATTATTATGCCTTTTCATTGCTTTGGCTCTCTGTCACAGCTGACTGCTTGTTTACCTCACCCTCTGTGGAGCTTCCAAAATCCTTTTTCTCCCTTGTTCTCATGGCAATGCTCCAGTTCCCCGAGTCCTGGTGTGTTCATCAGATGGTCTCCTGGGTAACTTTTAGGGCATCCTGCTTCAGAGTTTTAACATCTCTCTCAGTTTCTCTCTCTCTTCCTTCCCAGATACCTGTCTTGTCCCTCTGCTAAAGGTGGCTAACTGCCCTGCAGCAGCACCAGCAGAAGTGGATTCATACCTGTAACTCGGCTACCCGGATAACTGGTATCTCAGCTGAAATCATCAGCAAGGAGAAGAGGCACAGCTGAGTTACTGGGAAGCCTCCACTGACTCCATTCACCTCTGACAGGTCTCCCTCAGGTTTTCCAAGAGCACCCATGGGAGCTGATCAGGTATTTCATGGCAGAATCACCTTGAATGTTGCTGTAGTATCCCATTTACTGCTTTTTTTTTTCTTCTTCTGTTTATCCTTTCCTTCTCCTATAGCATTTTTGTGCCCTTTTCCTGCTTAATTGGCTTTCCAATTTTATTACCTCTTTTTTCCTCCCTGCTAATAGCAGGATTGTTTCCAAGCTGTTTTGTCACTTTTCTGCTACACCTATTTTCTCCTCCAGCCATCCAACCAACATATTTTATGGATGTTTCCAATACTCATGACATCAAATGTCATTCCCACCTGTGTTTCAGGCTGTTTAATTTCTAGCATCTGAAAAAAAAAAAGGTATTTACATTTTAAAGGGACAATAATGTCATTAATAAAGGGCTTTTTTCAGTAGCCTTTCATAGGACCATCCATAACTTACATTTTACTTCTTGCAGCACTAAGGGCTCATGAGCAGAGATGATAATAATGGTAAACACCACTTCAGCCAACATCCCCCAACACTGCTATCTCTGCAATCTCTTCTCTGCCCTTCTCAGTGACCTTGTCCCACAATGCCTGAATGAATTCCTGCCGCTTGTTTCTCCATCACAAGGAAAATTTCCTGTACATTATAGATGATGTGACTGTCTATATGCAGAACTGTAATCCTTTTCTGGAGGAGAGGGAATACTTCTGTTTCAAAATGTAGCTGGAAACAGGAATGTCAGTCTGGCAGAGGGTTAGGAATCACCATGCTATGCAGGCATCTTGTCATATAAATCCTGTCACACAGGGACTAAGCTCTGTCACTGAAAGTTTGACGTGTTGATCCTGTTCTTCCATTTAGAATGATGTTGTTGGGTTAGAAACCCTTTTTTCCTTTTTTTTTTAAATTTCTATATTTTCTAAATTTATGAAAGTTCAATTTCTCTCCAGTCATTCTTTTTTTTTTTTTTTTTTTTTTTTTATCCTACAACAGGTATTTACATGCTGTGTATCAACAGAGGGCAGTTCTGTAGGTCTTCAGACTTCATTCTGCTAGCTGAATATGCCAAGCTCCAGCTTCTCTAGTAAGACTGCCTGTTTCCCAAGCATCTTAGTAGTGTTCTCTACGTCAGTTTCTGTTTGAACTTTGGGTTTTTAATGTGGGTAGCCAGAGGAGCAGACAATATTTCAGATCTTGTCACAGCACTGTTTCATATGGTTATCTTAATATTTTCCTGTTCCTACTGAGACCATCTTGCCTGTCATGGGCTGGATTTTGCCTTTGCAGGGGTGGGTCCCACTGGCACCTGAGTCATTCATGCCTTCATTAGCTGCTTTACCAGTTTAACCACACCTCAGACATTTTTCAACTGATGAGACCTTCTTTAACAGCAGCTATGGTATCACTCCCTCAATGAATGAGCTTGTGTTGCATATTACTGAACGACTTTTATTTTATTCTATTCCTCAAATGCATCTAATCTTTCTTCTGCTGCCCTGATGCTCCTCTGCACTAACACTTTCTTTTCACTATGGACAATCATTTGTATCCCACTCAGGGTCCAAAAAGTAAACACTCTCCCTATTTATATCCAGGCCATCAGGACATGGAGAAAAAAGAAAGATCCCAAAATTGATCCTGGAGAAACTTCATTCATGTCTCTCCTTCAGACCAACAGTTCTCTTCGCAGTACTGCCAGTGGTTGTCTTCCTTCCAGCAGGCTCCCACTCAACAGTTCCTCTGTGCATTCCTATTTTCTCTAGTTTAAGAAATTATTTCCCATCTGGTGCCTTATTAAATGCTTTGCTGAAGCCCAGATAAATTATAGCTACCATATTTCCTTTGTGTAGAAAATCATTAATCTTTAAAAAAATCCTATGAAGTTAGTCTAAAACAACCTACTGTTAGCAAGCCCAAACCCTTTGGTAATTTTTTAGTCCATTCCCAGTTTATCTCCATGACTTAAATTACTTCTTTCTTTCAAAATTTGTTCCAAAGCCTTCAGATGTTTGAGGTCAAACTAACTTGTAATTGTCAGATCTTTTTTCTTCTCCTTCTTAGTTGTAGGTACTGTATTTGCTATTTTTGAATCCCATGAGTTGTTAGGCTTGTCATGAATACCTGCGACTGTTCCTGTAGTTTCATGTGCCAGTTCTGTCTGAATTCTGAATGAGATTACCCAGGTCATTCCAACTGAAGACAATTAAGTACTTAGATTTTTTGCTGTTGTTTCTAGTGTAGTAAAATCCCATTCCCATTATCCGTCTTCCCTTTGCCCTTCTTTTCAATGTCATTACTCTTATTGAAGTTTGAGCTAAAGCCTCTTTAAGTGGCTCTTTATCCAGCAGATCCATAGATCCTTCTTTTTTCTCCCTTCTGCTAGGAATACAGCTTTGAGATCTTATTAACACCAGTGATTCGAAGAATCCTCCAGCCTCTTCCCCATCCAAGGTCCAGAGACATGCAGCATGTTGACTTCAGTGACTAGGGTGTTCAGAGCACTTAGTCCATCAGAGCTTGCCCTTTTGAAATGAAGAACATTAGTCCCAGTCTTACTTTTGTTTATTCTTCCACTTAATGTAAACTGAATCAAGGCACAATCACTTGAGCCAGTGCTGCTTCTCAGCTCAGGTCTACTAAAATGTCTTCATTGCTTACTCAAACCAATGGAAAATTCCAGTCATTCTTTTAATAACTTTCTGTAATAAACACAACTGTATGTATTATTTATAATTGTCTTCACCAGCTACTTAATTTCAGTGATACCAGAATGGCCAGCAATCTTTTTAGGAGACATTTCGTCTTGATTGTGCTTAGTAAGGAAGGATAGAGAGCCTGACAGGCAAGAGGAATCTTAAACATAAGTGGAGATGATTGAAATCTGACTGTGACAAATTCCAGTCTTTTTAGCCCAAATTAGGATGAAACATAGAAGTATCTATATTAAAAGGGGAATGTTTCCAGGTCAAATGAAATGCTTGAAATGTTTCATTTTGTTTTAAATCCATTAGAATGGATTCAGTAGTCTTTTCATTTGTTTTTTCCCTCTGGCATTTTGAATTTTTTTAAAAAAAAAGTCTGACCTGCCAGAGATGAAAATTTCTTTAATATTGAATGTTCATATTTTGATTCTTCCTAGAAAGTGTGTTTTTAAAATGACTTCCTATGCTGTTTCATATTAGATAGTGGATTAACAATACGCTCACCCTATTACAGAAATTAAACAGGAATGTGCAATGCCTGTGATCAATCACTGCTTAGCAAACTCTGCAAACTGTAGAAATGCTAGCTGAATTATTCTCACTGTGACCTGGGCTTCTGCTAGGTGTATTTCTACAGTGCATGCTTCTGCTTTATAATCACGGAAAGTTTGGTGGCATGTTTCCTGGGAGGGAAAAATGGTCCCTTGATGCAAACGTTATGCTGACTGTGGTAGATTTTGAGGGCTTGTTGTCTCTGTAGAGAGGACGATCCTAATAAAGAGACATCTGGGCCTTCTTGCCTCTTTTCTTCTATTAAGATATGTCAGGCTAGGCTCTGGACAGCTGGATTGTGATGTTTTTGCCCCCAGGGTGTTTTGGGGTAGTGCAGTAGGAGAGCTTTGCTATCTCCAGGAGCCAGTGAATCTGAGAATATGTCTCAAGGATGAAACCTGGAGAAGTGCAAAGAATGATTTCATCTTGATTAATTACACAGTATTGATCCTCTGTGGAAAGAGCAATTATCCCAGACACTCTTCTTGCTGAAGTGAAAGCCACCGGGAAAGCCACTCTGATAAAGAGGATGAACGTTTTCCCTCCAAAGGGCTCAACTGGTTTTATCCTCAGGGTCTGCAGTGTTAAATTTAGACTCAAAGGGAAAAAAAAAATTGAGCCTTAGTGTAGATGTGCCTGGCTTATATCAAGTGCAGCAGAAGTTGCACAGACAAGTGGCAGGGTTAAAACTCGGCTCCAGTCAGTAAAGTGTGAAATCTAGCCTTTGCATCTTCTCATGAATAGCTTTGTCCAGAGTTCAAAAACTGCAGATTGTCTGTTGAATATTATCTTAATGAGAATGTTGTTTTCCCTCACCCATTGGTTTGCCAAGCTGCTGGTATCTCCATTGATCTGAAGGGTGGCAGATTACACCCTATGTATCAAGGAAATAAAGGTTCTTAACCAAGAACATGACTTTCTCAGGTGCAGGCTATCTCACAGGGATATGTTGACATTGTCTTATCTTCTGATCTTGCAAGGAGGTGTAACTCTTGAAATGTGTGGGTTTGTTTTTTTTTTTTAAGTTCAGTGATGATAGTTTGTATTAATATACAGGACTAATATGCACATTAATAGAATTTCTAGTGCCAGATCAAGCTTAAATTTATGCTCAAATTCAATCCCATTCCTGTCCCAGACATTTCCTCTGTTTTTTCCACCAGGCTGCATTGTCTAAAAGGGAAGTGTTTCCAGTCACCAAGATATGGAGCCACCAATGCCCAGTCAAATCAGTGCTGATCCATAACCCCTGTGCTTGCTCTCTTTGGTGTACCTGAAGCTTGGTCCTCCACCACACCTCTAGTCCAAGGCTGTTGTGGCTCTACAGCCCTCCAAGATCTAAAGGCCTGAGGTTTTCTCAGCTTTTTGTCAATGCCATTGTTCTCTTTCTGCCCCACTGAGGTAGGCAAGGAGTTTGAAATAGAAACACCCTTTAGGTGTAGATGCCTTTTCCTTTGAAGCCTTGTTGGTCACACAAAGTCTGTGTAGAGCCCCTCAGGGATGTTGCCCTTGAGCTTGCTATCTCAGCACTCTTTTCCCCTGTTGAGCTCCTGTGTTAAGAATCACTCATGTTAACCACCTTCATTAACAAATCCAGACAAACTGCTAGCTAATTCCTGCTGCTTCTAAAGCATAGCTTAACTATCGTCTCTCTCACTGAACCCATCTTGATCCCTTATTTATTGAGATTTTGTCCTGATTCATCACCCTGTTTTTTTTTCCTCAGTTGTTGATCACTATGGGAAGCTTTATAGAAAGGTTTATATGTTTTGGGAAATCTTTCAGTCCTCTCAGTCAGTGCCATGCCAAAAACGTGAAGCACACTTTTCTCCAGGAGCTGTCCCTACTTTTTAAGAAACAAATTGCTCTATTCTTCTGTTCAGATTCTGCAAACTACAATTCCCGTAGTACCACTCAGAGAAACACACAGCTTTGGTGATGTCAGTATCTTGTACTCAGCCACAGTTGGGATTTGGAGGAAAACAATTTTCTAGGTATGTATAGTATCTGTAGACAACTGGCTTTTGTAGCAAGCAAGCTGTATATCAAAATATTTTCCACTTTGGGGAAGTGGGTGAAATGGCCAATGTGATCGTAATGTAAGCTATAAAAAGATCAAAGTTGCAATGCTCTGCAACAGCATCATCCATTGAAACGTTGTAGGAGCTCGCTGGAAAAAAAATGTTCATGCAATATATAAGACATTAAAAATTCTGTTACATTACTCTTGCCACAAAGATTGTAATGAAAATGGGAAATGGCACAAACGTAACCCATTCTCATTACAATCGTTAGATTGTAATCTTGTGCTCTCCTTCTCAAGAGAATGCTAAATGAGATTTTAAAGTATGGAAAATAAAGGAGCAAATAGAAACTGGAAAGCAAAAGAGGTGAGGCATGATAGACTATTCCTGCATTCTTATGTTCTTTATTTTTGCAGTAAAGCAGGAGAGAACAGTATGATTTCAAAGAAAGATGTATGCACACATAGATATATTTCTTTTCCTTTCTCTTTTGACAATATATCCTTTCAATATTCTTATCTCCTTCATTCTTACTTTTAAAAAAATCCCCCAAAATCAAAGAGACAAAGTAATACCTCAGATATCTACATCAACAGATTTAACAGCATCAAATTTGCCCTTATCCATCATAGTAAGAACTGAAGGTAACACCTCCCAGTGAGAGAGAAGAACTGTATGACTTAGGAGATTAGCAATTAAAAATCTGTCAGTCACAGGTTTGGATCCAGCCCTGATTAGATAGTGACCGAAAGTTGTTAATATTAGGCGATTACTACAGAAGGAAGTACCTGACTTTGTTCTAATCCCCATGCAAGTATTTAAATGACACGCTGTATCTGTCACTCAGCCATGCCATTGGTGCTGCCAGTAGAAGACTAAGCATTAAATGAGCTTAAGAAGGGATCTAACCCCATCTACTTCCCCGTGACAGTAGTTCATGCACAGGGTTTGGAGCAGATGTAACAGGTACCCTACTTCCAAGGGTCTGGTGGGGACAAAAGGGAATGCTGGCCTCTCCTTGGGCTGCGCGTTTGGGAGCTTGCAGGACCTCTTAAAATATTAATTAAGGGAAAAATCTAGTTAAGATTTAGAGGCAGAGTCACAGCAAAGGCTTGAGACCCAGCATTTAATAGCTCTATTTTGCTTGGAGAGTCAGTGGAGGTGAGGGATCACTATGCACAGGAGTCCAAAGGGCTCCTTGGTCATTGAGGATATATGCCCTTACAGAGCCCACATGGCATCCACTCCACACAGTCCTGCAACAATACATCCTCATAAACATCATAACACCTCTACAATAAAAAAAATGCCTTTCAGATAAAAGATGAAAAGCTACAAAAGCTCTAGCTTAACCCAGGGAGAACGTAAGAGAGGTCAAAGACATCAGAAGTAATTTAGGTCTTTGTAGTTGTTTCGGAGATGCATCTTCTCTGGCTCTGGATGTTATGTTCATCCACTTGTTTGCTCACTGATTTTGGTGTGGGTTTAGGATTTTGGGATGGGGTTTTTTGTCCATTCACTTTATTTTTCTGCTTATCCACTGAGTTTATGTTGAGTCTCTTCCCTCACTGACCTTCCCCAAGGAGGTGACCATGGGCTGCTATAAGTGAAAGCAGAAGATGGAACCTGTCTCTATAGACAGATCACCTGTCATAGCCTCATGTAACCTTCCATCACTCTTTGCTTAATGGGTATCCTAGATAAAACATTTTTGCTCACTTAAAATCGGTCAAGAATTTATGAAGGAATAAATCTGTTACTTTCATGGGTTTGTACCAGAATAAACCTTCTTTGTCTTTGCTTCTTGCAGTCTCCAAAGGTCAGGTTTTTTCTTATCCACATAGAGATGTTGGAGGCTGACATGTTAATGATTTGACCAGCTTTCTAGTTGAAATCCAAAGCTACTCTTCAAAGAACATATATAAATCTTATCTGCAACTTCAGAATGACTTGTAGGTTTTCCTGTAATCTTGGTTAAAAGTGTTTACATCTCAGATGACTTCTTATTTGAGAGGTTGCACTATCATGAAAATGTTTATAGTTGAACTAGATTTCCTGACAGCTCTTCTGTGTTAACTGCCAAGAGATTACAGACTATAAGAAAAATCTTCATGATGGCTGGCTGTACTGCATCTGGCCTGTGATAAATAGGGGGCTTTTAATTTCCCAAGTATCCAGTCCTTCCAATTCCACAACCCACAAAACTTAAAAATAAAATTTTCATTCTGAAGCTTAAAATTAATTTAGTTTCTGTTGTAGTGCTGTAATAAGTAGATCTAATTTAACCAGTCAGCAGTTCCTTCCATTGGACATTAATTTTTTAAAGTCTGCAAGTTAATCAACCTGTTTTATGGTGAAATGTGTTTTTACACCAAAACTCATCGTTATTTCTTTTTTATTTTTCTGTTAAGTGTCTGGGGTAAGTGAAAATGGCTTCTAAATATAAAAGAATCAATTAATGTTTCAATATAGGGGGAAAAAAAAATTGTTCCCCAAATGGATAACTTTTGTTCAGTGCTGCAGACTGCTTCTCTTGCAGCTGTCTTCAGAGCACGATCTGTCAGTGCCACCTGTTAGCTAGACTGGTCTTTACAGGCATAATATATGGTCAGGAAATGAAAACTAGCCTGAATTTTCTCTTTTTGATTTTAATAGTCCCGCTGAAACATAAAATGAGTCCCAAGGATTTAGGAAGCTGCATCCTCACATCTATAGAAAAGACCCAGTCATAGGACGCAGATTTTAGCTAAAGAAATATGCTCTTTATACAGGTGAAGATGAAGTTTTTGTGCCTGAGAGGTAGTATTCAAAGCCAGGCCTTAATTCAGATCGAGCCTTTTTGATATCACCCTATAGCCACATCTGACCTGCTTCAGGGGGTGAGGACATTTGGATCCTCGGTTCCTGCCCTCCGAGGAAAGGTGTCCGGGAGCATCCTTCCCACAGGAGCAACAGGGACAAATTCTTTGTCATTTTAAGTAGGAGCTTGGCAAATGCACTCAAGGGCTGTGTGACAGCATTGCCCGTGAGAGTAGGGGACCATGCACGTGTCCCTTTTCTTAATGCCAAAATGAAAGCTTCTAAAGAAAATGAAAAGTGTAAGTGTATCCTTTCATCTCTCTCCTTTGTTTTTGCTTTTATGTCAAAATTCAGCAAACACAGTACATTTGTTCCCTGGACCTTCAACCCATCATCTCTCCTTTCTGCAAATGTTTGCACCTTGGTGTGTCTCAGCTGCTACAATAACTATAATTCCAATCATAGCCAGCCACTTTAATGGGCTTCTTGTGTCCACTGGGAAGAGCTATCCCATACGCAATGTCAGCTCCCAGCACCTAGAGAAAGCACGGTCTCTCTGCCACGTTTTAAGGAGAGCTGCAGTTCTGTGGTGACATTTGAGAGCTTTCATTATCTCAGTGCAAGATTCTCTGGGGCACACTCTGGTCTCTTAACATGTCCTTGTTTAACGGCACTCCTTACCTTTGGCTGCCTGTGTTCAGCTAACCAAGTGGTGGCAGAGATGTGTATAGTCCCTCTTAAATCATTCTGATTTTCCCAAGTCCCTCTGCAGTTTTTTGATGGAACATATGGCAATGTTATGTCTATTTGAAAAAGCCTTTGCATCATATGTTTATACAACTGCTCACTATCCCAAGACAAAAATTCTTTCCTGTTATTGCCCATTTGCTGACTAAAGAAATTATCCTCTTTATGTATTCTGGTACTTTACCTTGATACCTTACATGTTTAATTATCTAGTCCTCGGTCCATAATCCATATGATTCACTCACTATATAATACAACTCACATCAGTTTTATTTGTTTTAACCCTTGCCCTTCCTTTCTCACTTGTTTTCCTTTGTCAACCTTTGGTATCTATTTGGTTTTGGGTCTCGGCCTGACTTCCACGAAGTTTTTCCTCCTCAGTGACAAGACAGATATTGAGTCCAGTGGCACAGGACTTGACCCAAAGGACAGGAGCTCCTGACAGTTAAAGATGAGACATCAAAAAAAGGAAAAAACAAACAAACCCCAAAGGAAAATCATTATGTACCACATAAAGGAATGGACCAGAATGGAAAAAAAAGAAATGGGTTTTGTGGCTACAGCAACAAATGGAGAAACAGTACTCTGTGTTTGGCTCTTTTTCTTTCTTCCTCTGTGCTGCTGGCCAGTAACTTCAGTCATCTGTGGAAATCAGGAATTTCTACCAGTTTCAGCGGGAAAGTGAGTTGCACACAGGATTTTTCCATTCTCCAATTTCCCAATCAGCAACGCAAGAATAATGATTTTTCTCTTCCTTGGGTTAGAGGTGGATGAGGCCAGAAAAATCCTGGAATCTTTTAAGAGTGAAAAGAATTTTTCTCCTTGAGGTCTGATTAAAAAAACCCCAACAACATGAACATAAAGCTGTATGTGGATTTTTTTCCCTCGGAGCAATTAAATAGTTTTTAGACTAATGTTTAAAATGGGCTTTTTACAAATGAACTTCATTCCTTTGAAATCCTTTCTATGGCTACTGACTTATTCAGATGAGGTAACTTTATTTCAAAGCATGAGATATTAGGGAAATAACATCTAATATATTGTAGATTTACAGGTAATGGGTTCAATTTCTGTTGGTCCTTTGTATCGTACTGTCTCCAGTGCATCTTAATAGGCATATCTAAGGACTCTGTGTTCATTTTTTTAGGCCTTTTAGAAATTTGGACTTTTTCTGTGTCCGCATTATTACAAAGGGTATCTATTAACATAAGATTCCTGAGCCCTACTGATACAACCATCCTTTTTATTTACAAGTCAATAACACCAAGGCTTTCTTTTCAGCATTTTGTTCTTTACTCTCTTAAAAAATAAGTCAATAGGCAAAAATCAAACGCAAGTATTTTCATACTTGGTGTAGCTCATCTCTCATACTAGGTATATTTGGCACCACACTTAAATAAGAAATTTTTACTTGCATTATATACCCATTTTGTGAATATACCTAGCAGCACTTGCAGTTCTATTTTTTGATGGAAACACTCTCCAGTCATTTTCCTTTATCTTGAATTTTTTTCAGAAAACATGTGTTTTCAGATGGTGGGGAGAGCTGCATGGTGAATGAAGTTTACTAAAATCATTCTGACACTCAGGAACTAATACCTGTGGTAGAATACTACAGAAGAAAACATAAAAGTTTATAAAATGTATTTCTTCCTCACAGGCATCTTGCTTCTCTGAATCCAGGATGAGCCAGTCGCACTAGATCCAGTTTTACCAGAGGAGGCTGGAAGGTGGTACCAGAGTGCATAAAAGCCCCATGTTTGTGGTGGCTCAGCTGATTGGAAGAACAGAATTTGGGGTGAGATCCAGAGCTGTTCTGCTCTGGGGAAGGGAGAGGAGGACTTTTACATAAGGGGAACATAACCACCCAGCCTGACATCTGAAAATGGCAGAAGGGTTAACTTCCAATACTGGGGGGGGAAATGGGCCACAGAATTTTAAATGATGATTTAAGACTCAGTCCTGAAAGTTACTCCTTGTAGGTGGACTTCTGCACTTGTGCCCAGCGCAGTCACTGTTGGCCGTGCTCAGGGAACAGTGGAAAACTGTTTGGATGCACAACACACATGAAGATGCCAGAACACTGATGGGAGTTACTCTTCTGACTCAACATTTTACTCTTCCTTATTCTTGGGCTACAAGACTATTCAGCTTCTCCTAATTGGCTTGATGGTCTTGCTGGAAAAAAGATGAGTTGCAGCGGCTTTTTTTTTCTCCTGAATTATTTACAGGTGGAAAATATCTGCCTTTCTGGATCTTACCCAAAAGGCACTAAAATGTTTCTTGCAGCCTGATACTATACTTTTCTCCACTTTTCATTTGGCTAGCAAAAAAACCCAGTTCAGTCAGATCTGAATACAAAATTTATTCCCTTTTTTTTTAATTTTATTTCTGGTTTAGGGAGTGAAACAATTATTTACACCGCCCTATTCCTGATAGCAACCATATGTCTGGACTGCACAGCAATGAGCCTTGCAGTCCTATTTCTGGCAACTGTCCCCTGGCCACAATGGCATCCCTCAGTGCTCCTAATGGGAGTAGGTGCCATGGAGCCCTTTGCGTGCCATTGGCACTTCCCAGCTTCCAACACCTTACCTCATTTGCCACCACTGTCCTCCAGCAGAGACAGCCAAGCATTTAGTAAGCTGTGTGGCACAGGCGATGTTTGGAAGCCCTAAGCCCTCAAAAACTGTGATGCTGAGATGGGTCAGAGATTAAAAAAACAGGGAAACTGAGTGAGTTTGGCTATCTATCTGGATTCCCATCAGCTTGGAGCCTCTGCAGAGCTTGCTAGTATCCTGTAGAAAAAGTCACGATACAGAGACTCACCCCACAGCAAAGAATTAAGAAACCTGCCTGCTGCCCTGGCTGGGACAGCTCAAGGAGGACCAGTACTACCTGGGAAATTGAACTTGGGTGGAAACTGCTTTTTGTCATATCATGCAGTCTGTCTTCCATCTTCTTTATTTTCCTCCTTAGGAAAGCAGAACTGTGCCTTAATAAAACCAGCTAATCTTAATTTGTAAAGGGGCTGGCTGGCAGTAATGCCAGCCTTGCTGGGAAAGCCCCAGTGAACTGTGGTAGAAACACACCTCCTGATCAGCTGGAAGAGGACACATGGAAGTCCTAAGGGAGATGATGATTTAGAAGACTGAAGTTTAGTGGGATGTTGCTGGTGAGAGTGTCAGAGGGCTAAAGGCTCAGTTAGCTCATGATCTGAAGCCATCCTCCCACTACTGGTTGCTCCTCCTCTGTTTCAGGAGACAGGAGAGAAGGACTCAAAGCCTCCATGGCTGGAGGGCAGAGGTTGGAAGGACTTGCCTCTTGCTACTGAGCACAGGTATGATTTCTTCTCACTGGGTAGTGTAAGTGACGCAGGACTCAGCAGGATGACTTCTGCCTTCTGCAAACACACTGAAGTTGGCCCAGTGTGAGCTCTGGCTGTGGAAAATGCAGTAGGAGGCTGCACTGTGGAGCTTTTATCAGCTGTGCAGATCAAAAGGGGAAATTTCACTCTGTTTCCTCCCATTTCTAATGCAGCAATATTTCAGCATTGTGCTTCAACCCATGGTTCACAGCTGAGTGGTAGTTTTATGATTTTATGAGGCCTCAGACCACAGTGTCTTTAAATGTTCTATAAAATATACAGGTTAATCACCTGACCCCTGAAAACTTCTTGGAAGAACTTGTATTGCATTAGCTAATGCATTGCAATGTCTTACTGTAGCTGCAGAAAAACATTGTACATGAAAAGCAAACCTGTCAAACTTGTAGCTTTGCTAACTTTGCACAAAACAGAAAAAGAAAAGCCCTTTAACCAGTGCAGAACAAGATAAAACCACAAACTTGATGGCCTTTTGTGCATCCTCAATTGGACATTGCAGCTCTATGCTGTAATCTCAGAACAGAGCCTTTATCATCTTGGGTGTACTAGCATTGACCCATAACACAGAGTCTTAAATAAAAAGCAAACCATATTGTCAAAGCAAAAGTCAGTATCTCAGCAGGTCTGGCCTCAAGTGTGGGAGTGTGAAAAGAGAAAACAAAAGCTCAGAATAAGGAGAAGGCTGGATGGGTTCGAAGGAGAAAAAAACAAAACCAACCTCTAGAAAAATAGCAGGGTGGAGCAGAAATAAAAATACTTTGGACAAGCGAATCCCTACAGACTCTGAAGTGCGAGGGAAAAAAGACCTAATTCTTGCCTCACTAGTGCCTGAGCTGATGTGGGTCAGCTGTGGTGGGAGAAGGGCTCAGAGCTTGGATTTTGAAACATCTGCGCAGAGGTGGTCCAACAAGACCGCCATGGCAGACATGGCATTGTGGAAGATTTGGGCCAGGCTGTAATTTATGGGCAGACTTCTCTGGGGATAAATAACCAAGAGAGATGGCACCGCACTCCCCCTGAGGAGAGAAACCAATGCTTCCCTCTTGCTTGGGGGAGGACATTGTTCTGTGATAGTTAGTCCCAAGGAGAGCAGAGCCATGGCCTGTGCTCCTTCCTGCCCTTTCAAATAATTTGAATGCCTGAGTAAGTTAACACTGAGTAGTTCCTGCTTTCCCTTGAATTGTGTTTCTGGCCAACGTATGGCAAGCAGAGATGGATGCAGAGGCATGGTTGAAGCCATAGTCCTGCCCAGAGACAGGGCATGCACTTCTCTCAGTCCACAGCCCTGCTAGAAGGGTTTGCTCCTGTCGCATGCCCTCTACCTCTCTGCACTGAAGCCAGGTCCTCCACAGAGATTCTCCTTTCCATCACCTTGTGCATACCTGCAAGGGACAGGAGGGACACAGCCTCCAGCAATACCTTTGAGAAAACGTTGGCTTCTGAAGAGTTTCTTGCAGTTCCAGGAAGAGCTATTGGGTATTCAGAAGCTGGGAAGCTGAAGGAGTGCTGAAATGCAGCCTGTGGAGAGTGAGATTTGTATCCTACTGTGGTAAGCCCCTTGCCCAAGAAATACTTAACTGGCAGGAGCTCATGCAGCTGAAATGCATTTTGACCTCATTCAAATTATTTCATGCCAGGGTGCCTTGTTTTATACTTCACTTATTCCTTGGCAGTTTCATAAGTGTCACGAAACTCACTTTAGAAGGGATTGGGATGCGTTCACATGCAACAAAAAAAGAAGTGGCTTCATCCCCAGGTCAAAACAATGGTCATTTACCTGTCCAGTGTATCCACCATTACGTTGCATTGCCAGCCTGCCTGACCAACTGTTAATTTACCTGTACATCCTCTACTGCTGGTCAACCATGCCTGCTCTCATCTCACTGTTGAGTATCACTGCACAGCCAACTGCTCCCTTTGTGTTTCCAGCTCTCAGGAGTTACTTGTGTTCTAGAGTTTACGAAGCTGTCTTTCCCTCTGCTTCAGTAAGGTCATTTGCTCAGGACTGTTGATGTCTAGGGAGAGCAATGTGTGTAGAACCACCTGAAGTCCCATCTGCAAGTAGCTTCCCATCACAGGGAGGCCAGAAAAAGGGACAGAAGAGCACCAGGAGAATTGGATGCACTGTAAAACCAAGGAGAGTAGGGTCAGTGAAGTTGGCAGGTTTTGTAGACAACATGGAGTTGACTTCTTTTTTTTTTTTTTTTTTTAAATAAGAGAGTCATTCACCCTCTTTTGTGAATTCCCTGAAATACAAAATCTCCTCAGTTAGATGAGCCAGGTGGAGCTGAAAATCCTACGTTGAACCCTAGTTGGAGCCAGAGGCCACAAAGGGGATCATGCCCACTAAGTGTTATATGATGCATTACTAGTCATACAGGGGACTGGGTAATAGGTTAATTTGGATAGCACCATGGGAATGTTATACTGGTCAGTCTTTTTACCTTTTGAGACCCTTGCTGCTATGTTGGTCAAAATGACATTCATATTTTGGAATTTCCAAATGTCTGTGCCCTGCTTTTCTTCTCTAAACAGCCCATCATGCCCCAGTGTGCTGTGTGGTTGTGCATCCCACCCAGTACTCTTGTGTTGTCCTTCCTGTGCTGCTTACAGCTGCCTTTCCTGCCAGCTGGCCAAGATCCACCTCTGCCCAAGGCAGAAGTACCAAATAGCTTAATGAGGAGATGGTTTCAAACTGGTGACACTTTTATTGGTGGGCTAGAAACAGAAAAGACCCTGGAACTGCATATCTGGCATGTTGTGCCATTAACACTCCCCATTAGGAGGCAACCACAAGGTAAATCACCTGGATCACAATCCATAAGGACTCAGTTTAAAACCAAAAAATATGTTAAAGCTTTCCCACCCTGTCCCAGGATCCCATTACAGAGCTCTTTGCTTTGCAGATCATTGCATTGCAGAGGGGAGTTTCAGACACGATGGTGCTCTACTTTGACTCAGAGATCACCCCAAGACAGCAGCTTTGTGGGGACTGTTTCTACACTCCTACAGACTCTCAGTAAGGTATGTTTTGGTGAGCAGCAGCAACTGCAGTTCACAGGCACTTACTCATCCTCTCACTGGACTGCCCTAGCAATCCCCAAGTGTGAACCACTGTCCAGCCCTGCAAGCCTGGAATTCCCACATGGGTGGGCTGTGGAAACATCTTACCTGTTCCTCATCCCACCAGAAATCCATGACTGGCTTTCAGCTGGGTCTGCAGGCTTCCTCCATGGGTGTATCATGGGTGACCATGAGGGCTAGTGCTGGCACGGGGAGGAAAATAGTGGAAACATACTGCTGGGAGGGCAGCAGCATAAGCCCAGAGCAGTTAAAGCTGCTCAAAGCTCATACAAGGGTGGTGGACCTGTGGGAATGAAACTCCAGAGCAAGGATGAAAGCATCATTATACTGGTTGGGGAAAATAATTTGGAAAATATAAATTTTTCTCTTTATTTTTTTTAGCCTCTCTCACTCTCTCCATAACACCAGTCTGATGAAAATAGGAGCCAAACATGAGAAAATGATCGTTGTGTCAAAGATGTTGATAATAGACAGATAAATAGCCATACTGCAGCTGCACCTAAGCCCTGGAAACAAAGACTGCTTGTACACAACTGTTTGTCTAATTGCAGGGGTTTTTTAATAACTATTAATTTTGCACAGTCTTATGTGCACTCAGTAAAAGACAAAAATTGTCCATAATGTTCAATTTAGTGTATTTATTGTTATTTATTTAAAAATCGTTGAAGATGTCTTTGCATTCATGGGTCTGAGTCTTGCACAATTCATTGAAATGCTTGGCATCACTGCCATAAAATTCACACAGTGAAGGTAATAAAATCCAGCTACACAGTACAGTAAAAATCCTCACAAAAAATATAATAAAATGGACATATGAATCTTGATAAAATCCATGTACTACTATGCTGCACCTTCACACGAATTAGAGATGTGTAGTAATCCTGGATGAAGCCTTATGTAAAAGCACATGCTGTGTTCAGAGGCACTGTAAAATGAAAGGGGGGGACACAATGCAGCCCTGTCTCTCTGATTATGCTTAACCAACCCTTCATCGAGGACGACTCCTTGGCCGTGTAAAATGTTCTCCAGTTCAGCAAACCACTCCTAGCAGGGGCGCTCCACGTTCCGTCCCCTGGCCTCACAGTGTTGGGAGGCTAATATCACTTGCCAGCCTCCAGGTGGGATGTCCACCTCCCTTCTCTTTCAGTTTCCCATTTCACAAGCATCCTAATGTAATCTGCAGCTTCTAGGAAACATTTCCAGTCTCCTGTCCCACTAATACAGTCTGTAAAATGAAGTAGCAGACAGGAGAGAGGGGAGGATCTCCTAAAATGACTGGATTAAAGATTTCCACAGTGGTCACTGGAGCAAAACAGCCCAGAGCTCCCACAGGTGCCAATATTACTGGCCTTCATGTATAAGTAGAAAGATACCATACATAATGATGGGATCTATGGTGATCTACTAAGCTCTTGAAGCATCACAGGAAAGTACTCATTGTAAGATGAATTGTTCATGAATCATGACACAAGAGGGCAGAGAACAGACATATGGCATCCTCCATGGCTTCAACACAACCTAGGAGACCTAAATCCCTTCGTAGGGTCCAACCCTACAATCCAGTGCAACAGCACCTTCTGGATAGCAGCATGCAACTTTCTTACGATAACCACAGCATTTCATCTCCCAGCTTGTTAGCTCAGTCAGTGCTCTTGCAGGTAAGAGCTCCCTGGGAGATTTTCTGTCACTAAGCTCTGAAGTGAGCTCTACACAGCCTTGCAGAAAATATTTTTTAATATGCTGAAGTCCGGCTTCTGCTTTTGCTCACTTTGGATGTGCAACTTCTCCTTAATCACTGCTCAGCACTGCATGGGTGAGCTGGACCATAGCTGTCCACTGCCAGAAAAGACCTTGGAGAAGAATATCACCATCTGCCAGGCACTGTCTCACAACAGCACCAGAAAAAATCCCACAACATGTACTGTAGAGCGCCATGCCAGGGTATGGGATATGGATTACTTTGAAGCCTCAGCCTGGTTCTGTGTCCTTAAGGATTTGAGACAGGGACAGACCATTGCAGAATATTGGTGTGCTTTCTTTTTTCCCACATGCCAAATTTGTTGCCCCAGATTGTTTGGTGCAGAAACATAAAACGTGTACCAAGAATTCAGGTACAGATATGACACAAATAGATGATGAAGGGAAAAGGCCACACAACCACTTCTACAGCTGTGTTAAAGTGGTTTGTGGGTACCTATGTGCAGGGAGGGATGTGGGTAAGGAGAGCTAAATTATGTTGGCATAAGTAGTGGAAGAAAATTTGAAGAGTGCTTCCAGAATACTGTAAAAAGCTGAGCACAGAAAAACTCCCACCAAGAAGATCCATGAGGATTTAGGGAAACTTTCCATGATCTAAGTGATTTTAAAATGAGTTGTACCAAGCCCTGGCAAAGCACAGAGAACTGGATGATTTTGGGGTGTTTCCTTTTGCCAGCTGAGAGCAAACAAGCTGATGGGTGCATGTCTGAGCTTTGTCCCAGCTCAGCTGCGGAGCACGTCTGCACAGCAACATGGAGCTGCGAGCAGTGCACTCGTGGGCCAGAAGAAACAATGCCAGTGGCCATTAACCCAGGCAGCAGGTCCTTCACCAGCCTTTGTGCATTGTAACGTTCTGTTGTTGCTGCACGAGCTGGCCAGAGGGGAGCTAAAATGTCCATATCTGCTCCCTTTATCATCACACCTTCTGTTGCACTAGCTTGCCCCCTCCCAGAGCCCTCATGCAGACGCTGACCAGGATCTGGCTGCCTCTGTGCTCACACAGTCATTTCTTCACACTTCTCAGATATGGAGAGGAAACTTTTTTCTCAGAAACCACAGTGGTAGTGTTCCTGAGGAGAGATGCAGAGAAGCAATACGGATGCATGCAGCTGCTCTGCTGAATCCATCCATACATGCATATTTCTCTGAGAAAGGGCAATGCAGGCCAGTGACATGGTTCTCTGTCCCACTTTCTCCCCGTGTAAAACAGGAATAATGATACTGACCTAGTTCACTGGGGAGCCTGGAAATGCCAGTTAATGTTTCTAAGGCTCTTTGAAAAGAAAAAAAAGGTCTGTATCAGTGCTAAGTGTTATTATTCATGTATTGTAATTCTAACCTATAAGGGACTTCACTTTAGTAGCAGATTTTCAGTTACTCCAGCAGCTGAAAGAGGGGGTTTGTATTTCATCTTTAGCTATATACAGATTAACAGCACACACACAATTTCATCACAGGCGTAAAGATAAAGATGAAATCTACACCGGTGTTAGACATTACAGTGCATTGCCTTGGCATGGAACAACTCTGGTTTCCAACATCTGTGAAAGTTTAGTTGAAGTTATATATAAAGACTTTGTGCCAGCTAACAAAATCAAGTGTTTGTGAGCTTGATCCCACAATCTGAAATTTTCTGTGGACTTTAGCAGGAGCTGGAGCGGTGCCCAAATCAGAAAGGCAAAAGCTAAGTATTTTACTATGCAACAAATATTAAGCAAGGGAGTGTATAAATATATAGAAGGTACAGAGTGATTTCACGGAGGTCTTTTCACTTAGAACTTATTCACCTCTCTCCAACAAGATCAGCGACACAGTGTGGTTTGTGTAATTCTAAAAATCATAAAAATATCAAACAGGGCTTTTTATAACATATCATGTGTTCCTGACATATATTGCTGTTCTGGCAGTGACTTACGTGCTACACATTTCCAAGATCACCGCTTCTCCTGTTTGGATTATACTGACCTCCCGGAGGAGATGACTGCATATTGGAATCTTGCACCAGGTAATGGAGAGAAAAAAAAAAAAATGGGGCTCCCGTGCAAGCAGAATACCACCTTCCCAGCAAGAAGCAGGATTATAACTTCATTAAATCATATGGGAGACAATGGTATATCCACCATGAAAACAAACTGAATGTTTTCATGTTATTTAGAAGTTACTTTGGTGTGTTACACACGATGCCCTGGGAGATGATGACTATCTGCCCTGGTTTTACTTCTCCATTGTTAGGAACATTCTCTTTTAGTTTGTGTTCTCAAATAATGGTCAGGGAACGTGATGCTATTGCTTGTGCATTCAGGGGAGAGGGTGCATGATCAGCTGTCCAGGACACAGGCAGAAATGTTCCCATCCACATGAAGGTCTCCTTCTCTCCCCCTTCTCTCAATTTTTGTGTAGAAACACAGAGTAAATAACTACTTTATGAAATACGAACAATGTAAGATGGAGCTGTGGAAGAGATTTTTCTGTTCTTCTTATGTACTTCCATGTATTCCATTTAATATAATGCGACAAACAAAAAGAAGTGCAAATCTTGACTGGAGAGAGCCATATTTTCCCCGCTTCCTCTTGTTTCTTTAGGTAATAGAAAATCAATGGGCCTTTTATATATGAGGCACTGACATTCCCATTCTCCCTTCATATATGAATAAATTAATTTGTTTACTGTGCTGTCTGAATAAGTGTGTTTCAAAACAATGACAGATTTCAGTGCATTAGCTCCAGCACTTCTTTGTAGCAGACACTTTCTGCCTTCCGCATTTCCCAAGAGCAATAACTCATCACATTTCCTACACAAGCTCCTCACACACCACCTCGTGACTGAAGGGGGGACTGCAACATATAGAAAAGTGTCATCCAGTACTTCACCATTCAATTTCTGGTTGAAATAATGGAATATTTTTCCTTCCTTCTCATTTCCCACATAGTGGTTTTCTTTTCTCAAAATTTGGTACAGCTGCTCTGGCCACTTACCATTTCCCAGCTATTTGGCTTTTTACCACTCTTGGCATAACCATCCATATTTTGAGGTGATATTTCAGAGTTTCTCTGGGTTTTTTTTGGTGTGGTGTTTTTTGTTTTTGTTTTTTTCATGAAGAGCTGTTATAAGGAATTGGTATTTTCTATTAAGTTTGGTTTCTAAATTTCTCACTAGCTGTACTATTTAAGAATTCAGTACATTATTAACAAATGTGCTAACTCTTCACTGTAAATGATTATGCTCTGTATGGCTTTTTCCTTATATCCTGGAACTATTTACATTATGAATCATCGATTATTTATGGAGATATTCACAGTGCTTTTCTTGGACATGCCATCTAAAGAAATCAGTAGGCCAGAGGGAAAGAACAACAGGGAGCTCTTGGGAGTGGACTTTTAGGTTTGTTTTTACATTTTTTAAAGTTTTCAGTGCCATCAGTATTAATATTTGGCATTTTTCTATTGGCCTCTACCGGAGAATATCAAATGGAGACAGGCTTGCAGGAAGCAAGCATAATGATAACATTACCTACAGTGTTACAATCTTCATTGCACAGGCAGGCTGAAAGAAACCTGGAGAAATTATAGGCTCAACCCTAAAGCTAGTAGGAATTTTGACCCTGCTGCTGCTGAGCATGAGATGACATTGTTGATGACTTTCCAAAATCATGGAGGACGTGTGTATGTGGAGCAAGTATCAGAATTCAGATTTCTTGACTTGTGACCCCATTTTAAAGATTAGAGAGCACTGACAGTTCCACAAGGACCACCTGTCCCCTCCTGCACTGACAACACTGGGTGCTTCCCTTTGGGCACTAGCACACCGTGGACACTGTGCATTCTGGGCTAGTGTTTTGCCAATTATCAGGCCTAGCATAAAGGACACAGCCAGCATAAAGATGAACCAATAACCAAACTGTATTTGATACAAACAGGTCAGTACATGGGTGAACTCTGGGGGTACAAACAAGTCAGATTATACATAATCAGCATGAATCCCACTAACCCCAACAACAACACTTGCATGACCAACGATGGGTGGAATAAATGGTGACATGCAGTCTCTCATAGAAGTGATGGGAGACAACTGAGTCAACGAGCCAAATACATAAGACCAAGGAAGCCACATACTGAATCTCTACACAGCCCATGTTTACAAAAGCCAGACCTGACTGGAGACATTCCAGGGAGGCAGGAGGTCCTTCCCCAGCAGGGAACTCTGCACAGGGCATCCACTCCACAAACAGATACTGCCCTTCCTGCAAGTGGTCCCAGCTTTTATCCCTAAGTGGGACACCTGACCTTTGCTTACTTAATGCAGGACACCTGGGGTTCCTTTACCTAATGAGGCCGGCCGCACCCTGGAGGGAAGCTTAAAGGTAAACTCACCCCCTCTTTGTGAAGGTCTGTGGGAATCACCCAGATGTCAACCTTAATTTGGGGCTTGGGGTTGAAGCCCCAGCATTTTAGCTAGGTCTTAGTTTCAACTGACAAGACCTTCCAATTGCTTTTCATTTTTGGTTTGATTTGTATTTTGTTTCTAATGCGGTGATTTGAGACATTGTCTGTGAGAGAGAAGGAGAAAGGGAATGGTATGCTACCTAGGGATGGAGGAGTCCAACCTGCTTAAAAGGGAAATGTTGCTGGAGAAACACAAATTGGTGCAAGCCACATCATTAGGAGGAAGTTGTCTATCATTAAGCGCTACGTAGTGCGCCCTGTGAGCCTGAAATAAGTCTCCAGGGGATATACAATAATACTTGCCACACGAGTAGGAATGCTGAAGATGAGCCACTGCACTGTCTGGGTGTCCACCTCCCACCTGTGTTAGCATCATTATATGCATGTTGGGCTGACTTAGCATGCTGAGGAGGAAGATGGCCATGCCATTCCCTTTTACCATCTGGGTAATTTACTCTGTGAGTTTCATAGAGAGGGAATTCATTAATGCAGATATGCAGGATGTAATTATTCAGATGATGCTGTGGGAGGAAGCCATATGAAATTTGCAGTGTGAGTTCCACTGGTACCCTGGGCAGTGCTTTTCTGGGTGGTCCTGCCTGAAAAAAAAATCACACCTAGGAATGGCTTGATGGCTTCTCACTGGGTCCCAAATGGCAGCTTCTCCCGATGGGCATCAGTGGGAGCTGTTCTTACTAGGCAAGCGCAATATTAGAAGACTCCCAGTTAGCATCCATCACAACGGAGAGGAAATCTGTGGGAACTGCTGATCATTTATATCAAAATTAATGAGGTTTTCCCTCTCTGAACACAAGGGCTGAGTTGTATGCTGACTACAGGGAAAAAAAATCCATCCATGGATATCTAGTTTGCCTTTTTTATTTATATTTTTTTACAGGGGTCTTGTATAATTGATGACACTGCCTATTTTGGCAAAGGAATTTTCTGAGCACAAAATTCATTTTAATAGTAATTTTTGCCCATTAAACAAACTGTTGTTTTTTCCCTCCTACATCTGAAGCCAAAATCACAGGACCACAAAGCAAATCAGCCTAATTTCACTATGAACTTTTCTTTTGACATCCTTCTATTTTTCAAAGAGAATAAATATGTTGTTACATGACTGCTCTTTTCCAGACAGAAGAGGCAGAGAGCTATTTTTGAAGCTCCTTAAATCAGAAGCTCTGGCTCTTTACAAAAGCATCCCCACAGGATATCAGGACTGTGTTTGGAAACATATGTGATAAAAAAAAATCAAACCATAAAAATGAACTGGGATCACCTTGTAATTGGGCAGAGAAGACTTCCTGCTGCCGTCTGTATTTTTGTTAAAAGCCAGTGCTTCTGCATTTCTCACCTTTTGCTGTGAGAGATTGTACACAAAATCTCTGATTGCCAAGCAAATCAAAGCCAAGAGGGAGACCCCCTGTTTGGAGGAGACCATCCCCCTCCTATATTCTTTTTTACTGATGTTATGTGGGGAAAATTAGATGTACAGAATGAATCAAAAGTCGTTGTAAAAAAATAAAATAAAACCACCACCACTGGAACAGAGCTATATGGAGGACCCAGAGGAGATCTTAGAATGCATCAGCTTCCATATAGAGCGGCAAGCTAATAGGCAGTTCATTGAAGCTAAAGTATAACATAAAACATAAAATTACAGAGAAAATGGCTGAAAATATAATAAAAAATAATTAAAAATCATGTAGGAAGGTGGCATATCAACATCTGATGTAAATACAGACATAGGAAGTGCAGTTCATCATTTGAATGGATGATACAGTTGAAAATGGTAAAAAAATGTGTAGGTTTTTAATCTTTTTTTCCAAAAATTTGAGAAAGCCCCAATGGTTCCAGCAACAACTTTCCATTTTCTTCTGTCAGAGGGTGATTTCTCTGTTTTACTCGGCTACCAGAATTCTTAAGGTAAAATAAAACTACTGTAAAACTAAATCCAAAATCAAAAAAGGAAGAAAATTCACATTTTCCCGGTCCTTAAATGTTAAACATACTATGTAAAGACACTAGTGTCTCCACCAGATAGGCATCATATGAACCTTCTAATAGAAACCAGACTTCTATTTTCTGTTATCCGCTGCTTTCCACTCCTCAATGAAATGAAATTTCAACATTGTTAGAGTCTTACAGCAGAATGATTTTTTTTTCATGAAGATGTAAGACAAATTGGACAAGGCGTTGAGAGAATACAGAAGTTAAAAATAGGCAGCATTCTCCCTTCCTTGGAAATTTTTCTCCTAGTATCTGCAGCCAGACATATTTAAAATTCAGCATCTCCCAGCAATGTATACATCACACTAATATATTTTTTACTTTCATGGACTGACTGCTAGAATTAGCTATTGAGAGCACATTGGAAACATTCAGGCTCCAAACTTTTTGAGGATGAAGCATCTTTGTGTTTTCTGGACCAAGACCTGACTTCTAGACATGAGGTCAATGCTCAAATTAGCCTTATAGTATTAAAAATGACTTTCACAAATAAAAGTGTATCTGTCTTGGTCTTTGAGTTCAGACAACATAGGAGAATGTATATGTGTATGTGCGCACACATAGATGTCTCTATTTTGAGTTGATATTTATGTATTTTTACTTGTGTAAGTACATATGTAAATATATATATATATATACACATATATATATGTTGAAAATAAGGCGTGCTCACTTTCATGGAACCCATGCACCAGTGGTATGTGGAAAAGCAAAGACAGTGACAAGACTTTTCCAGGCTCTTGTATCCTTTTCCTCAGCACACATAGGTAGAGTTCTTGGACCAGGAGGAAACATTCTCTGTAATGCAACTATGCTGCTTTTCCAAGGCTTGGCAAGGATATTTTCCCTCTTTTTCTTTCCTCATCATCCATCAACATGCTATATACATAGCAAGCACAGCAGACAGCATTGGTTCACTCCTTAGCATGGCCAGCATTTTTTGGATATGTACACTTAAATGTTTTTGCAAATATAGAGGGCGTAGTATAAGCAAAGCTTTGAAAATGTGTCCTCTCAAGTTAAAAAGACTTAAAATGTTGCTTTTGTGCACATAGATGAAGAGAAACATTCATGCTGTAATAATGTCTATACCCACCACAAGGATCAGGAATCTACAGTGCAAAATACAGTGCAGGCTTACGTGTCAGCTGAAGAGGAGCCAGCAGTGTGCCCAGGTGGCCAAGAAGGCCAATGGCATCCTGGCTTGTGTCAGCAATAGCGTGGCCAGCAGGGACAGGGAAGGGATCTGACCCCTGTACTCGGCACTGGTGAAGCCGCCCCTCGATTCCTGTGTTCAGTTTTGGGCCCCTCACTACAAAAAGGACATTGAATGACTCGAGCGTGTCCAGAGAAGGGCAACGAAGCTGGTGCAGGGTCTGGAGCACAGGTCGTACGGGGAGCGGCTGAGGGAACTGGGGGAGTTTAGTCTGGAGAAGAGGAGGCTGAGGGGAAACCTCATCGCCCTCTACAGCTACCTGAGAGGAGGGTGCAGAGAGCTGGGGATGAGTCTCTTTAACCAAGTAATAAGTGATAAGACAAGAGGCAATGGCCTCAAGTTGCACCGAGTAAGGTTTAGACTGTATAATAGGAAGCATTTCTTACAGAACGGGTTGTTAGGTGTTGTAATGGGCTGCCCAGGGAGGTGGTGGAGTCCCCATCCCTGGAGCTGTTTAAGAGTCGGGTCGACATAGCGCTGAGGGATCTGGTGTAGTTGGGAACCGTCAGTGTTAGGTTAATGGTTGGACTGGATGATCTTCAAGGTCTTTTCCAACCTAGACGATTCTGTGATTCTGTGTAAGTGAACTACAACTGAATACAGTCGACATCTAAGTTAGGAAGGGCTTAAAATCTAACAGAGCTACTTTATAGCACAATCTACATATTTTAAAAATAGCTTATTTAATAGCTGATAAAAGCAGGGGTCAGCTTCCTCTGAAAAGCAGGAGGTGCACAGCTTTAAATACCTGCAGTTATTTTGAGAACATGGGTGATTAAATTCTAGCAACTCTGCAATTTAAAATGCAATTGTAAGTAAAGGACAAATAAAAAATATTATGTCACTTGCTCTGCAGTTATTTTACATCTTTTTCTTCTTTTTGTATCTCTACTCTTTCATTTTCTGCTATTTACTCTCTTGGCTACAAGCTTTGTTCAAGTTTCCACCATCCAAAATAAAAGATCTCATGAGTATCTACCAATCTATCTGTCTGTCTGTCTATCTATCTACCTACCTATGAATTGTACCTATCTATCCACAAATACACACGAAAACGGGTTCTTTACATGGTATTCAAATATGTATGTTCAGTGTTTTATTTCCCTGCTTTTATAATAGTGAATGAAGGTGAGAAATATCAGGAAAACTTGTAATCAATGGCTTTAACTTCCCATCTTATTTAAATGTTTGCATAATTTCAGTTTCTATGAGTCCCTAAAAGGAAGTCAAACCCCACTGGTCAAAGAGGAAAGCAAAGAAACAGGAATTCACATAACCAGAAAACATTGTAGAAGTGGAAAGGAAAAAATATTCAGGTTTAATTGATAGCTATTAGGAAGCAATGTCTTCTGTCTCTTCGCTTCTAAAAGGTTTTTAAAAATTCCATCTCAATGAAATTTTCACTCATTAATAGAGTGTTTCCAAACTCTCCAGAGAGGGAAAGGGAATGGAAGATAGGATGCTGCACTCCCGGGAGTGGGCACTAGCGTAACAGGTGTCTCTTCATGACACCACAAAACAGTTGCACATGATCAAGTAGAATACACATTAAACACATAGTAAGGGCTATCTGCTACTTACATCTAAATGGAATTCAAGCTAATATGTTGGTTCACCTTACAGGTGGTGCATGGTTTACAGAGAAGGACAGGAGATTTTGTAGAGGAGGGAAGGATGCTGGATGGGTTCTTCTTTTTCACCATCTCCCTAAATCCAGATTCTCCACCTTGTGACCTGTAGTTGTCCTCAGTCAGGTTGAAGGTTTGCAGTTGAAGGTAGAGGTGCTAAAATATTATGGTATTGCATGAAGCTGTGAAAATGCATATGTAGGGGTGACATACTTTTTTTAATGACCATGACAGTACACTCTTTTTTTGAGCACAAAGATGATTGTTCCCTTGAAAAAGAACAATAATCGATAGAGGGGAATTTTTTTGGTGGATATATTAAAAAAAAAAAATCATGTAAAAAATAATGTTTCATAAAGGAAGTATGTCACTGGGTAGAGTCCCAGGGATATGCTGCTGAGACTCTGTATTGCATCAGAAAATGAAAACGAATATGATGCCACTTATTGATGGTGCAATATTATGTTCAGTAGTAAAACCTAAACTTGATGACAGTGAGATATGGAAGAGCTTCATGACTGATGATGGATCAGCTACGTAATAAAATAGCAGGTGAAATTCAATGTCAATGAATAAAAAGTAACATATATATAGACAAAATATCCTAATATCCTATACAAGCAAGTTGTTGTGATCAAAAATAGCTGTTCGTATTTCAAAAAGATGTATTAGAGTCAGTGTGATTTGCTTTATGAAAATGTTAGCTCAAAATATTTAGCTGTGGCTAAAAAAATGCAAATAATTGAATTTTATGCATTACTGAGAAATTGAGAACAAATTATAAACATCATCATGCAAGTGCATACGCTTTTCTGGCCTTCTATCTTTAAATGTATGTGGTCAAATCATAAAACTTACAAAAAGGGACAGAAAAAGTGATCAAAGCTGTGGTACAGATCCTGAACATGAGAAAGATTAAATAGAGCTCGAATTTTAGCCTGAAAAAGAGATAATCAAGGAGGGATAAGGCAGAGGCCTATAAAAGCACAGAGAAGGCAAACGGAGGAAAGTTACCGTTCATTACTTCTCAAAATGAAAGAAAAAGGTGTTGTCAAATGAAAATATTGGTCAGCAAGCACAAAATAAATGAAACAAAGGAATTCAGAATCACAGGATCTTGAGGCCAAAAGTATACATAGGTCCAAAACATGATAGGATAAACTCACAGAAGAAACATCTGAGAAAGGCAAACACAAAAAACACATGTTCCCAGCTTGGGGACTTTCTAAACCAGAGTTTGTACCTGAATCCTGTTTTTATCAGTGAAGCTAAAGCCTAAGGATGCCTCAGCCTAAAGTTCTTGTGCTTCTTCTAAAAACAAATTTCTTCACTTGGAGAGTTTTATTTGTGTGGGGATTTAGCCAAGACACTTCAGTTAGCTTGGGGGGGGAGCTGTAGATTAGTAGATGAACATTTTGTGCCCCACTTCTGTGGAAGAGAGCTAAATGACTGACATACCTCGAAGCTGTATCTAGAGGGCTACCTTCATCTATACACACAGCAGGCAGATTTCCATATGACTGGGAAGAGCAATGGTATGTTAGCAGACATATGTTTCCACAGAGGTATTTTATTTGCTCCCTGAACTCTGCTTTGGAGAGGAATTCCTGGACAAAGGCAAGTGATGCAAGACACTGTGTGTACCAGAGCAACGTACTCCGCTTCCCATAGCACTACTTCTAGCAGGACAAGTTTAGCTGCTAAATGCTGGGACCAAATTTGCAGCAGAGAATGGCAACATAGCTAATCTGAAATGTCCGTGTTGTTTACAGACCCTCCTCTGCTGCACGGTGTCACCTACCCTGGTCACGGTTGCTCCGAGCAAGGAGAGTTTTCTACGGAGAAATGGCGACGGCTTAGAGAAGGTGAGCAAGGACGCCAAGCAAGAGCAGAGAGCTGTAGCTTGTATTTTGGTGAACTTAATGACTAGTTTTGAAGCAACGACTTGAAGGCCAAAGTCTGACAGGCTGTCAGGCACTGATTGCCGTTTTCATAAAGGGCGCTATGCAAGTGTAAGTGATTGATAGATTGATTGATTTATTTTGCTGAGGCTCCTTTGTGGTCTCCTGAGGGGATTTCTGGCCACACCTCTCAGCCTGAAAGCACTTGCTCTGCCTGCTGTTGCTTTTTTTTTTATTTGCGGGTAATGAAAATTTGTCATAAGCCTTCCCTTTCATCTGTACATGGCAGGCTGTCACACAGAAACAAGCCATTCTGGAACCTTGCTTCCTTCCAAATTGCTAAATATTTTTCTTCAAATTGCTTCCCTAATGGGCTAGTATAATAGGAGCAGCATGCTCTCTGCCCACGCTGAAGATGCCAGAGCATTTGTCCAGTGCACATGTGTGTTGGGCACAATAAACTCATTGCCTGGCCTGGAGACAGTGCAGCACTGCTGCTGATCTAATCTATATTGCACATTCCTTGGGCGCAATCATGCACGCCATGGACATAGGCGTATATGCACACAGATAGATACTTTTGCCTCCCGTAGGAAAATACACCTCTTCAGGGAGGCAGCCAGCTATACATCCCACTTTCCTGGGGAAGGAGCAATGATTGCATTTCATAAGGTGAGACACAATGGCAGGAGGAGGAGGAGGCTAAGCAGCCACCGAGTAAGCCATGCGAGCAGTGACAGAGCTGGGCTCACTAATGGACTGGCCTGGCCAGTTTTTTATTGACTCCAGTTGCTGCTTTTTGGAGGGGCAGGCACCAGTGGTCCCCAAGGTCAGCAGTTCCATGTGCTCTATGCTAAACTGTTGCTGACCCACTGCTTTATGAGCCTAAGTGCTTATCCAGGAACAGAAGTGAATAGGTTGTGTGTGATAAGAAAATAATTTGCCAAAACTGCAACAATAAAGAAGGCCTGATGGGATCTCTTATGGTATGAATAGCCCGGAGCAGCTGCAGATTTCTCTCTGCTTTCACAATTATTTTCATTTTTATAACAACTAAAAAGGGAGCATTGTCCACAGGCTCCTGCAGCCCGTATTTTCATATCCAAATCTAATATTTCCATATACATATATATATACATATTACACATTGTGGATCTTTGTGAATAAAAGGCAGGAACAGAAAAAGGAAAAGCCTTCTCAGATAAGAGGCCTGTTGGCACACCAACTTAACCCATTCCTCCTTTCTGTTTCTCACAGCCTTCTTGCTGGATTTCTGCACGATCGCAGAGCAGCCAGCCCAGACCCATGGAGCTGTGTTTCCTGGGTGCTGTGCACAGGTGCCTGGTGTGGCTGCAGATGGGGCAGCTCTCAGTGCTGTGAGAGAGCTCCATGTCAGGGCGTAGCCATGCCCCTGCATCGTCTGCGGGGCTGGGAAGGTGACTCATATACTCCTACTACCCACCTTGTGGCAGCGTCTGTTGAGAAGGCTGAGTGTATTTTGACATGCTTTCTACCTAGGTGTTACAGAGGGCATTCAGTCCAAGAGGTGACCCTGCGCAGCCCTCCTGAGATCATCACATTCCCCACCTCCCCAAGCAGTCTATGGAGTTTTTATTGCCCTGGGAACACAACCAGATCTGATGGTGCAGTTCTCTACCCCAAACAGCCCTGGCAGCTCAGGACCTGGTGGTCTGCCCTGTGCTATGACCCTCTCACTTGCACATCAGTCCCCAGGTTGAGCAGTGATTTGCCCAGAGAGGGCTCCCTGTGACCCAAACCCCTGGAAGCCATGCCCAGAGCTTCTTCCAGAAGTTATACCAGGGCCAAGTTCCTTGCAGAGATACCACACGCAAGGGCACCCACATCTCTGAAGCTCTCCAAGAACCACCAGAGCAGGAGGGACTCCTAAAAATAAACTCTTCTTGCAGTTTAACTCTGCATAAGGATAAGACCAGACTCCAGCCTTGGATGTTGTGGCAGGGTCAGCTATGCAGAGTTCAGAAAACAGTCATATAAAGAAAGACACAAAGAAATGACTCAGATTGTAGCTGACCGCCTTTCTGATTTCTCAAGAGGTCTCCAGTGAATCAGGCTGAATGAGCTTTTTGTTGCCTTTACTGTTTGCAGGAGTAGCTGAAGTCAGAGAGAGTTCTCCTGTCTTACTGCTGACAGCTACAGTATGGCAGGGCTGTGGTGCCGTAGCATATAATGATCAATCTCATTTCAGTTCATTTTGCTAGAATTTAATTTTCACATGGCCCAGTGTGACCACATCCCACTAATTTCCCACTTGGATATTTTCTTAAAACAGTGAGACTAGTTGAAGATTCTGCAACTCCTGTTGGTGAAATAATAATAATAATTTACATTTATTAAGTGCTGTTCTTCCCAAAGGACTGCCCAAATGCTTTCCAAAATTTGTGTACGCAGGAATCCCTTCACCAAGGAAAAAAAATGCAGCTGCTTCACTGGCACACAGCAGCACTAGCACAACAGCATAGGATAGGGAATGAATCAAAGGTTTAATGTTATTACATCTTTGTGGTTCTGTTACAGTAATGCCCAGAAGTCCCAAGAGGGACCAAGGCCCCTCTTGGGGTAGGTGAAATAAGTAGTAAGGTTATTGAAAGGGAACCAAGGAACAGAAAATTGTAAAAAGTACACTAAAGGAAAAACAGGAAAGAAAAGAGAGTGATAAACACACACATGATCACATAGATTTGAAACACATGATAAATTCATGGGATTGGGAGTTATCCTGTACACTCTTCTGTCCTAAGGCAGGTTCATTTCTAAGTGTTTAATCACTAATAGACATTTCTGTAACTTGTTCCTAATGATCTCCACTAATGGAGATTTTACAGCCTTCTGAGGCAGCTTTTTCTTAGCCTGTACTCTTCTCTTACCATAACATAAACCTGACAGTTTCTTGCTGTAACATATACCTCTTACTTCTCGTCTTGTGCACAACAAAGTCTTTGCAGACTGCCATTTATTTTCAAATAAAAGGAGACATATGCATTGGTCAGTAGACTTCTTACAGAGGTGTTAGGGTGAGGTTGTTTAACACCAGTGTTATAATGGACATGTATTACAAGACTGGATCTAGAGGACAGGGTGTGGGGCTACCTACCTCCATGGGGGGCTGTGTGGAAAAGGTGCTTGTGGAATGAACAGGCAGAGGGATGGAGGCTGCCAGGTTGGGATTTGCAGTCCTGTGAGAAAAGTGAGACATGTGGAAGAGGTGATGGACCTTGATGTCAAAACCAGAAATGTAGATCATTCAGGAAATGTATTTTAATAGTCCATAAGAAAACCAAAGCAGCAGGTAAAGTGGCTGAAGCATGGAGCTGGAGCAGACGGTTGTGGCAGCAGCACAGGAGAGTGGCTGCAGCAGTGAAGGACAGAGGGGGAGAGGTTGTGATGGTTAACAGCATGAGCTTAGCTAAACAGGGTACCTAGGAAATGCCATGCAGGCACAGGCAACAGTTTCTGGAGGAGAAAATAAAAATGACCATTACAACATGGGTCTAAATGATCGAAAGGTTAATGACATTATCGTCAGGCAGAGGAAGAAGCAGAGGTGTCTGGGAAAGGAAAATTAGTAGCTCTGTGCTAATGAGCTGGTGCCAGCAGGACCTCTGTGAGGAGAGTTTGCTTATGCAGGTGGAGATACAGGGCTGGAAGGAATAAAGGTATCCTGCAGATACCAATTTGTGAGCATTCAGAAAGAATATGTGTATTGATTTGGAGCTCCAGTTCACAAATGTGAACAGATACAGAAAGCTAAAAATCATTTCTTCTCTCTTATTTTCTCCCACAAGAAATGCAGTTTTAGGTGTTAATGTCCTCTCTACTGAGTCTCCTGCACCCCCGTCTTCTTTGACCTGATTTGGAGTACTGCTTGTTTGCCAGGCAGGAGAAGTCTTTCTAGTTCTTCATCCACAAAACATACTGACCTCAATCCTGACAGTGTGCAACTAGTAGTGTACAGCAGAATGTGATCTTTGGAGTACTTTCCTGAAATTTGATTTGTTAGAAAGACTAAGTAGATGCCACTGGAAAATTTCACAAATTTTAAAATTTGCCTTCCTTTCCCAGGGAATGAAGGATGCTTTGCACTTCACAGGCAGTGCTCAGGGGACCCTAGCTGAAGGATAAAGTGTATCCCAACACCCAGACCTCCTCCTCCTTGGACACTACCCAGGTACACATTAAAACTGAGCTTTGAACTGACCCATGTCCCATCAACATCTTTTGCACTTCTTTAATGACAGAATTTAGCAAGGCAGATTTGAGCTTCACCTCCACAGACCCAGATCCACTTGTTTAAGTAGAATATTTTTTTGTTTATGCTGCAGGCTAAACAACTAGGCTTACCTAGGGTCTCTTGTTAAAATGAGCCATCTGTGGCAGCTGTGGTAATTATACCCAGACTACTGTACCTTTCATGCAGAGCTCTTAGATTTGTGTTGAGACTTTGAAAACAAGAGAAACAATGGCACGAGGGGAAAGAAAATATCTCCTCAGAGTGAAAACTATCATGAGGTCCTCCCTTCTTTCATTTTCAAGTCTTCCCTGGATTAACCACAATCCTCAAGTTGCTCAACGGTTGTTCCCTTCAACAAAGGACTACAAAACTATCTGAGGGCAAAGACCAGACGCCAGACCGAGGCAGGTTTTGCACCTCAGTAAATGCTTGCCCATACTTTGCTTTGGTGAGCCAAGTAAATCCAGTATTTGCGCTGCTCTGAAATCTGGACTACATAAGTACAGTGCCACGAGTACTAGCACAGGAGTTAGTTTCTTGCCCAGTTTTGATTCCCTTCATTCATTCTGAACACCTCTCAGCTAGCACAACTTCTGCAGTAGCTGTAGGGGAATTTTCTCCCCCTGTCCCCAAAGACATCAGCGCTGTTGTGAATACGAAGCAGCAGGAGTTACTCCAGAGCAATGCCAGGTATTTCCTCCTCTCCGGGGGGTGGGGGGGGTGGGGTGATGGTGGTGCAGGGGGGGGCTGAGCACACTGCCCTGGGGAGGATCAGACCTTTGAAATCAGTTGACTTTCCAGTGCTGCCAGAGAGAGTGTAGGGCTTAACAACAGACAAACTTCTGCATGACATATGCTAATTCTCCCTACTTTCCTCTCTTTAAAAATTTCTCCAATTAAAACCCCACATTGTTTTCATGCAGTAGTTGCTGAACAGTGAAGTATCTGAAAAACCTGTGATACTAGATGACACTTTGAAGGAAAGAGACCTTTAAACTTCCAAGTTGTTGTAAATGCTACCAAACATAATGATTTTTATCTCTAATCTTCTCCTTGCTGAAACATAAATTTGAACAGATGGAAATAAGAAAAGAAAGATTGTGGGAATAAGCATTGATGTTATCAGCTATAACTGACAATAGCAAATTCAGCCATTGATTCTCTGAGCTTTCAGGTAGTGTAAAATATTTTCACATGCTGTATTTCTCCTATTTCATATTTTTCACTGTGAGTTTTCATATGCTGTAGGAACAGTTCAGTCACAAGAGTAAGTCAAGTTAGCATGGCCAGGAAAGAACAATAGATTTGATTCACTTCTGCTGTTTGTGGCACCACCGCAACAGAAAGTCTCCCTGAGCCAGGGGGAGGTCAGAGTGGTGCAAGGTTCACAGCCCTTGCTGACTCCCTAAATGAGTACAGCTGATCTGGAAAAATGCTGTCACCGGAGCAAAGAAGGGTGTTCTCATTCTCCTTAGACCCTCAGCAGTTTCCAAATCACTAACGAGGCATTTGCAGTACCAGGACGTGATTTAAAGCTCCCGTCCACAGGGCCAGTCATCTAATGAGCATCTGCCCTATTTGATTCAAGAGAGATTTAAGTCCATCATGTCTGTTGTCTAAAAAGTCATGGATAAATGGTCCAATAACAAACAGTATGAAGTAATTTCCTGCACAAACTTACTGCACCCTGGTCTTTACCACAAGCTCGAATTTCTTGTGTGGGCTCAGATTTTAGCAAAGAATTACGGTATATTGCTTTCCATGAGAAGAATTTCCCACTTAACGGATCTCAGGACTCTATTAGACCCTTGGCTAATGGAAAACCATAAACCATCCCAGAGCTTTCTAGAACTCCATGGAGAGCTGAAAGTGCAGATATTTAGCCTCTTCGAGGGCCAGGGACTGACAGAGGACTTCTTAAAGGAATGCCAAGCTAATAGAAGTTCCAAACAATTTCATTTCAAACAATTTCTAAAGGAAGAGATGACTATATTAACATGAATATGATTTAATGGCAGCATTAACTCTTCTTCAGTGGTGTTCCATCCTGTTTCTCTGCTTGATCGTATCTTCCACCAAACTTAGGGTTCTGGGATGGTTTGTTGGGTTTTTTTTCCTAGGCAGAGGTTTTTTATGCTACCCCTTCATGGCTAGGTTTGGCACAGTTGCAAGGCTGTGCACCTTGTTAAACATGCTCCCAAAGATGTGCAAAGTAGCTGGACCCAGATGTGCTCTGGCCACCCCCATTCTTGTCTTTGTCACACCCTGTATGCTATAACCAGCTGAGAGTTTGGCTTGGACCTATCAGACTGTTTCTCTGCCACTTGGGAACTCTCCATCCACTGGCTCTACACACTTCTGTACTGGCGCTTTGTCAGGACAAACTCGTATCATTTATTAACCTATCTGTACCTTGTCCGCAAGTCAAAGTATAGTGGAGAAACAGGTCCTATTACTGCTATAATGTCTCATCGGGCATATCCCATGTTTTTCAATTCACCGTAGGCACTGCAGACTTATGTATCATTTTTCACTTTAGCATATATATGCCACTTAATGTTGGAGAGGCCCTATCTATTGGTAACTGGTGCTTTCTTGAATGGCTGCTTGTGAGTCTTTTTTATTTTAATATTTCTTAACTCATCCCCTCCTAAAACAAACTCAGATTCATTCATTAAAATTAAGGCACTAAGATTCCATAGAGACAAACTCCAGAGAGGGCTGATAAATTACACAAATAAGCTGTATTTATAATACCTCTGACGACTCGAAATAGGCATTTTATAGAAGAGAAGCTCCAGTAAACTGATAAATCTATTCTCTGATACTGCAGCTAAGCTGCATTTCAATACCTGAAACCATCTGTTTGATACAAGCATACACTTAGCATAATATGAATACCTTAGCACACAGATACCTTAGCATACCACATCCCTTCATTTTCTCATAACCAGCAATTATAGTCCAGGCAGAGAGGAGCGTGTGGCAGGCTGAGAAGGAGGGAGGAGGAGAAACATATAAAGAAGATGGATTTTTTTTTTCCTTAATCTGTGTGAGTCTGACAGAACATATGAAGAGCTGTAAGCCACAGAGTGCCATAGAGACAGAGACAGAGAGACAGACAAAATTATTTCCTTTGCTGGGTCTTGCAGTTTGGAGTAGTGGCTGCCTTATTCGCAGGACATTTTTTCCCCAGACGCCCACCCAAGAACCATTCAGCCACATTTATTATTCTGTCAAATACAATGTGCAATAAAGAGCCAGTATCCCCAACGATGGGTACCTGTGTTCATAGCTCCACAGTGAAACACATAAATCACATGTGAAGGGCAATGCACATGTGCTTTTTGTTTCTTGTATCACCTTTTATTATCTTAGGACTGAAAAGTTAATAACCCAGTGGGTAATCACGCCATTATCAGTTTACATTGTAGTAAAGCCCATTCAAATGATGATTACATATGTTAATGAATGTCGTTATAATGCACTACACAGTACATTACCTTCAATAAATATAATTGTTTATGCACTTTAATGAGGGGCTATAATGCCCCCCAAACTAATGGCATGGACTGAATTGTGATTTATTGCTGCAAAACTTTGCCATTAAGAAAGGAAATCTCCCAAACCCTTTCATGTTTATCTAACTTTTTTCCTTCTTTAAAAGCTGCCACTCATCTCTCCCTCCTTCTGCTTGAAACAGGAAAATAGCTGTAAGACACTTCAGCAGTGTTCCTTGTCAATGCCTTCCTCCACCTGAAGAAGCAGGAGGTGGGTTCATTTAGAAGGTTTAATGAAGATCATTATGTTTACCCCTTAGTAAGGCTTAATGCATTATCTGGCAACAAAACTGATAACACGTCAGAATTTTGGCTGCAAATCAAGCAACGGGAAGTAAAAATGTTGGTTGTTAAGCTGCAGACTAGGAATAGAAAATAAGGTTAAAGATGACATTTTGGCCAGTGGTCCTTCATCTAGCTATAGAATAGTCAGAGAATAGTTGGCTGTGCAGAGCATTCAAAGCTCTCCAGCTGGGAATGAAGAAAACTAGAGGTGAAATGCCACCTGATCTCTTCAATCTCTAGGTGCTTTCTTTTCCAGAGGAGTGAGATAAAACCTTTCTTTGTGGACTCAATAAGAAATGACAAAGAGGCAGAGAATGCTAAACCAGGCAGCACTGTGTAACTGGCTGAGGGTGCAGTAGGCTGAGCGAGATGAGCTATCAGCAACTAAACTGCACAAGACTGGAGTTTCCTCTTTAATTTCCCTCCACTTGGTTTCCTTCCTGAATGGCACCGCTGTGACATTTCCATTACCGGTGAAAAGTAGTGTGCTTTGTACAGTAGTCTCTTCTCCTATTGAAGTCAGTGGCAAAAACTCCCATTGATTTCAACAGCAGAAGCACTGAGCTAGCTGCAGGGGCATGGTCGCTCTGCAGAGAATTTGCATGCGGTATGTCCTAATTTTGCTCTCTCATCAGTGTCAGAAATTTTTTTAAAAAAAAGAAAGTTTCCTCAAGTCTTAAAGAACAAATAAAATGGTGCAATTTAGAACAAATAATAACAGGAATTTCTCTAAATCTTATTAAAATTCAGGTGCAACAGCAGGGAACATGAGAAAGCTGTATGTGAAGGACTGGTACAAACTAAAGTAGTTTCTTAAAGTATATTCCCAAATATGTGTATACACAGTAATTACTTGAGAAACTTTCCAAGGATCACAGTCATGTTCCAACTAGTTTGAAAGTCAGTAGTGTAAAAAAACTTTGACATTGAGATGCAATTTGTGGTAAGATCTAATTAATTTTTTTGCTCCTAAGAATAATTTATTATTTACACTTCTTATTATATATGTATTTTAGCTTCATTAGTCTGCAATGCTGGAAAAAATTATACCTTCAAGTCCTATTTATCAAATTAATGGTGCAATTTCATAGTGACACATTCCACATTCATTAAACCAAGTACAGTAAAAATGCATTTAAATTAGATTAGTGTGATGTAATAACGATTCCAGTGTATGGAGTGATATTCCAGCAGTAAAGAAACACCCGGATCAAGTTGAAAGCAACTTTGAGATAATTTTTCAAGATTGATTTTGGCACTGGTTTAAGTGAAAGAATAAGGACTAATGTCTCTCCCCTCTAGCTCTGGGCCCTGGGTGTCATCACGGGAAATGAGTGTCAGAGTGCTCATGGGCACTGGGGTGGAGGAAGCCATGCGTGCTCTTCAGAAGGCAGTTTTGTCAGCCTGGTGAAACGCTGGAGAGGGACACCTACTTCAATTCGCCTTTTACTGGCACTGGCTTTACACAATGCCACAGAAGTTGCTGCCACTCCCTTAAAATCCTGACTCTCCAGGCTGTTTTAGGCTGACAAAGGCTCACGTGTCTGTGTATGCACCCAGATGCGGTGCAAGTGCGGATGCCTGGATGTGCAACCTCGCAGAGGTACCACCTGTGCCCTTTTGCCTTCTGGATTACTGCCCTCTGGCACTCTCCCAGCACTGTGGGCCACAGGGGCTGGGCGAATGTCAGTCCATTTCCATTGATCTCCTCCATCCCAGCGATCCTGATCACAGAGTAAAACAGAAACTCTAGGTGGGTTCCAAATTCACTGCCCATGAGGGGCCTATAAAAATCTTAAGCCCTTCTGCCTCATACCACATACACTGCCTGCTTCAACAATTCCACTGTAAAACAGCCAGAAACTCCCGTCACCTCGCCATCATGCCCTTTAACAATAAGTTTTAGTTGAGTGCATTCACTGTAGCTTAACCTTCCTGGCTCGGGCTGATGAATGAAAGTCCCCAGTAAGCAGCAGGTTGATGGAGGTTGCTGGTGAAGGAGCAAATCACCAGAAATTCACATCCTGAAACTCTGATCGAGTCAGACAGGGGCTGCACATCCCCACTCTCCACATGCTGATACTCCTCTTGCAGTCTTTGCAGCCCAGCAGAGGAGCGTTTTCAGCTGGCTGACACTCAATGCCGCACCGCTCCAATATCACATTAAAGAAGCAAATTAAATCAGAATAGCTCCTTAATAAAAAAAAAATCTTTCTTTCGAGTACCCATGGGGAGTTGTGTATTGTGAGTATCTGTCTTTCAGACTATAAGCCTTCAGGCCAGTGACTATCTTTATTTCTGAAACACAAACAGTATTAAAACACCATTGGCACTTAATAAATCAGCAAAACTACAATCGCTACATAGGCCTCTTGGTGAGCCATCAGTTACCTTAACACATGAAATAAAAGTATGTCCTTTGCATTTTGGCATGTGGCTTGTGAGGGTCACACGACATGTCAGCAGAGTGAGCACCCCGGATTTTGGAGAATGCTATTTGGCTCACAAAGGAAGCCCTGGACCTTTGCAGGCATCACCTCAGAGACCTCCTCAGACACTTCTGCCCCCACACAGAGGGATGGTTCCACTGGTGTTTACAAGTTCTCCATTTGTTATCTCTCGAGCTGAGGTGCAAAGAAAGGTGGGAAAGATTGACGTAAGACTATTCAGGCTACTAGGTTAGAGAATTTCATGTTAGCAAAAGTTATTGAATACTTGCACTGTGGCATCACAGAGTTGTGCCAGCCAGGGCTGGTACAATCCTGACATAAAAGGCACTACCCCATGGTCAACTGCCACTTCTGATAAGACTGAACTTGTGGGTGTTATAGAAAAGAGATGGAGCTGAGATACACTGGTTTTATATTGATGAATGGGGGAATGGCAATAGGGTAGGAAATTAAGTATCCTCTGGGCTGAGTTGGATGTACATTAATAAACAAGGTAACTGCTGCGTTTTCGAAGGACTACATCAGCCCTTTATAAACCCAAATGTCATTTATGGACTTAGGCCCAGAGATACCCTTGCCAAAAAAAAAAAAAGGCTTTAAAATTTTTCCTTTAAAGATCTGCTAAAAAGGTGAGTTGAATCACTGTGAACAAATTCATGTATTAATACAAACAATTAAGCTTGATTAAAAAGAAATCAGTTTTGCCTCTGGCCTGACTGACCTCAGATTTCTAAGGGCTGCTTTTCCAGTCCTAAGGGCCTGAGCTATGTGTCCTTTTGACTTCAGCTTCTCAGCCTGTTGTCCCCAGGCATATCCTCTCTTCCATGTTTCCTCCTCCCCTTATTCCAGTGGAAATAGGTTTATTTAAACAATTAAAGCTGTATGCCCCTACAGCCTTCTCCAGAAAGCAAGGGGCAAGATAAAACCAAGTCAGCTTGAGCACTCAGAGACAAGAGAGCAAATCAAATAAAATCATTGTTAAAAAAATAATTTTAAAAACCTAAGCTGAAATTTGCATTTGCTCATCTATCTCAATTGAAGTTTTCTGCTACCGTGCACCATATGGTGCTGTGTGAGGCTATAAATATGCTGCTCTCCCAGACCCATTTCTAATGACATTTCCCATCAGTAAACAGGTGCTCCTGGCTTCTCCTGTGCCTCCGAGTTCAGAAAACTTGAGCAGATACCTCTGTGCACTTATAGGAAACAAATGCAACTTGTCAATGGGTTTATTTCTGTTGCACTGGCAAGAGGCTGTATTTCCATGCTGTGCATGGGACAGTGGAGCACATCAGCATTACAATGAGCAGCACTGGCAGCTCTCTTCCTCTACACTTTTTCCCTAACATCTTCGTGCCCATTCAGTGCTCACAGTCTCCCCCTATGTGACCCTTTGCTGTGGCCTTGCAGTGTCGAGTTTCACGGGACCTCTGTGGCAGAACTGAGCAAATGCTCGCTCCTGCCTGCTCTTCTGCTCTTCTCTGTGGGGCTAAGGGAAAGGGAGCAGGCAATGCTCCATTCCCCACAAGGGAAGGGTTTTCCTTGGGGACGAACTCAGAAATCAGTCAAGAAGCATGAATGCCACCTGGAAAACCTGGAAAGGTCTTGCAAAGGTCTTGCTTAACAAGGTCTCTGGGCTTTATGCATTTCAGTGGCAAATTTCTTTGTCGTTCTCCTGTAGGAACCTAAGCATGGTGATGGAGCGCTACACCAGACTGCAGTCTGCTGCAGCCTAGGGCCTTCACACCCTCTCTGTGTTTATTTAATGGGCTGGAGTTTGGTTAGTGCTCCCTGCACACTGAGAAGGAGAAAAGGGAAGTGCTGTCAGTAGTACCAGGGTGTACGTTATGAGGCTAATCTGAATATTGCCCTACAAAGGCACTATCAGTTCATTGCCTTAGACTGGTGACAAAAGCTCAGGCTATTTGTGTCAGGTGACCACATTTTCAAATCCATTTCAATGGTTCAAAAATATCCAAAAGGTCAATATATTGTTTATACCACATCACTGATGCTAGGGGGAATAACAACCTTCAGTAAATCCTATTATTTTCACAACTATACTAATAACATGAGAAACTATAGATATAATAAAAGTTTATATCTATAGTTGCTCTGCAGACACCTCCTCTGGTATGGTATAAATATAATATATGAGACTTGGCGGTGTAATACAGTTTTTATTTCAATTTTTTAGGGATGGCCATGCACATCCATAACTCATGAAAATAAAAAGTGTATTACACTGCCAACTGTTACATATTCCCTAGTAAAGCAAAAATGGCAAGATAAATTTTATTTTTCTCTTCTCCCCACCAACAAAGTGTCTAGCTGATATGGTGATGATGAAGTGTTAGAATAAATATTATTTAGCCGAACACTTTCTATGCCATAACCACGTCTGTCCTGTCTATTTGTCAGTCCTGTCTATCTGTCAAATGGTAGATACTTTCTTTTTTCCCTGCATGTTGGCTTTGCTTTTAATTTTATGCGGCTATACTTGCTGCTATTCTCCTTAGGAATGAAGGGAAGAGAGATTGCCTTTTCCTGTGCCCTGCTCTTTAATTTTCTCAGACACATTCGCTTTGGGTCTTAAGAGCTCTAACATCTGTGTGGGACATGTGTGTTGGCTTGGTAGCATAGGCAGCACTTCTTAAAGATGGGCAAAATAGTGTAAATGAAGAAGTTTCCCAGCTGTGTGTTGTGCGTAAGTGGAACAAGAGGTGAAAAACCCTATGATTCATAGGTAGGGATGGGGAAAGAATTAGAAACTTGAGTGCAGCAGGCTAAGACTCCTTTACCTAAGAGAAATGGAACAAATATGTCACTTGCATATTATAAAAAGGGAAAAAGTGATAAAGTCCTGTTTTATAAAGATGGTATTATATTACAGTCAGCTCTGGAGTATCCACATTGCAGTGAATCAGGTGGCAGATTAACTGTGTTGGGTTTGTAGGGACACCCAACGTGGTGGTGCATGGAGTAAAAGCAGACCCAGAACCACTGGGAACTGGGCTTGGGAGACCTCCACATGTGGCAGCGAGACTGGGCAGGGTCCAGCTTAGGTGAGAGCTGTCTGTGTGCTGTGCTGCTGCTGTCGGAGCTGTCTCCCGCAGAGCTTGCTTGGGTGGCTCATCCCTCTTACCTCCAAGAACATCAATTTAGGGTGAGGGTGGCTTATTTAATTTTTGACAAGCCAGCCCACGATTGGAGGGCACGTAATATCTGACCGGCTGCTCCTACATCCATGGGGCAGTCATGAACCTCTCCTCAGAGTTAGAACAGGAGCAAGAGACCTTAATCCCGGGAAAGTCCTCACAGTGACACTGGTGCTAACCACCATTTTCTCTCAGCATGTCTAATTGATGAACATAACTAAATTAAACTCAGACAAATGTTGCCAACATGTATTAAGTTCACCGCTTCTGTGTTGGATGTGGAGTAACCTGTCACTCATAGGCTTTTCCTAAGGATGTTGGTTGGATCATATAATTATTACTTCCTCTTAAAAATCTCATATCTCTGATTCTCCTTCCTTCCTTCCTTCCTTCCTTCCCACCCTGTCTGTCCTTCCCTCCTTCCCTCCTTTGCTATCTCTTTCTCTGTCCTCTCTTTTCTCTCTCCACACTCCCCCTCCACACCCCCTCCATCCTGTGTCTGTGTAAAGGGATATCAGGAGACCTTGGGTCAAAGACCAGGGAATGCTGTGTCAACTGCCACATGAAAGAAACAGAAATTTGAGCTTCCCTCTTCTGCAAACAGCCTGAGTTCTCAGCCTGTATGGAAATCTGCCTGGAATGTCAGTGCCTTGTGTCTCTCCCCTGCACAACGCACATCCACTACTGTCTCACCTGGAATCCTACCCTAGAGTTGGGATGGAAAAAAAGGAGTTCACACTGTACAAATGCACAATAAAAGAACTTCCTAGCTCTGTAGAGATACTCCACACAGACAATGATCAATAGCAACCATCTGATTCCCTTCAAAACACGTGTATAAGCCACAAATGCACATACCAATGCCCAGACAAGGGGAGAAGCATGCACAAGACGAAGAAAATGCAGGGTTTGACACAGCCCAGCTGATGATACAGTTTTCATTACTGGCCCAGCATACTAATACCAGACCACTGCACAGGTGGGAGGGAGGTGCTTGAGGGCCAGTGAACACGGAATTTTATCAGTGTGTCACAATTACAGAAACACCTGTGCTAAATAACTTTGAGCACTGATACACTGTGAAAAGTCAGTGCTCAGTAGCCCTCAAAATTTCTCATTTCTTACCTGCAGTGGGGTGGTCTTGTAGTGGAGCAGCGGTTGTACATAACTTCCTAAATGTTTTTCTTTCTTCTTCTTTAGGATGCCTGTCACACAGACACACTGTCCCTAAATTACCACCTTCCTGTCTCTGCATTTTTTTTTTCCCATTTCTCTTCCTCTTGTGCAGTGAAAAACATTAGGGATGGGGTGATAAAAACACATGATAAAACAGCATCACTGGGGAGATCTGCACCTTGGAAATACAGGGACAAAGTCTGCACACAAGCAAACTTTCCATTGATGACAGTGGGTTATGCCTCATAACAAAAAGGCAAAGGAGTCCTTAAAACTGTACTTGCCTAATTAAGGTCCTGGTTCAGCTAGAGTGCTTAATTTAAAACAGATGACTCAGTGTTGATGGTGTTGCACTTTAAGTTGGGTACCTGCCTAAGTACTTGGCTGAACAGAGGCCCAACCAATGTATCTTTAAATGAAACAGCAGTGGAATACAACAGCCATTCTAACCACTATATATAATTGACTAAAAAATCAAATCACTGTAAGAGGTGCTGCACTTATAGTGAAAAATAATAAATAAATGACTTACAGATTGCCAGCATGACAGTCTGCAGCAGAGCAGAACTCAGAGAATTCAGCTCCCATTTGAATTCATGGGAAAGCAGGGACTTTTGAAACTGCTAAGTTAACCAAAAATATATATTGTTAAAGCCAACAAATTTATTTTTCTGTTTGAAAGTCCCTGTTTTGCTATACAGAGGAATAGGATCTGAATTCTCTGACTCTTCAGCATCATAAAATCTGTAGTGCCTGTTTGGGGAGGTGTCAGGAAAATATTGGTTCCCATTCTAGGCTTATGTTATATTTACACTGTGGCTCACTGAAATACTAAAGCAGTAAGAGATATTATAATTAACCTCTTCCATTTTTCCCTTAAGAAGTATCTGGTTCAATGAACTGTCAATCAGCTCTCTCACTTCCTATTAGAACAGGGGCTAATATGCAGGACAGATAAATTAGTTCAGTGAAAGAGAAGAGGCAATACAAGGTTATGAATAACATAAAATGATTAATATTAAGTATGTTTTATGTAATGACAAATTTTCAAATGTTCCATGGCTGCTTTACATCTACATCAGTGCTTTCTTTCTGTGCCCCTAGTTCTAAGGGCACACACAATTACTGGTGCAATTGTATGCCCACTCCTGCTTTGTGGGAGCAGTTTAGGTCACTGGAACTGATTTGCACACATGTAAACCTGGCGCTCAAAGATATGCAGGCGTGTAACTGTCATTGATGTCATTGGGTGTTAGGCACTTAAAAACAACGTGGGTGACCAAATGTCTCTACTAAATGCTAAAATGATCTGAACTTTGCAATAATACAAAGTGTCACACCTTAGTGCTTGAAACACTATCCTTTTATCTTAGAATTTCAACTTATATAAATGTAGGTCTATTCACAGTGCCCAGTGTTGCAACTGACTGCATTATTTATTATTTATCATTATTAATTATCACAATGTATTATTTATGCCGTGCAATAGGTATGCACAGTATTTTGCCAAGAAACATCCCACATTCTTACATTTATTAATTTCTAAAATATTGCTATATTGTTTGATTTGGAAGTGAATCAAAACATGCGCAGATGTTAAAAGGAGTGACAGTGAAAAGCTTCAGAAGGTGTTCTGTTTTCAGTTGTGAGAATCAGATGACAGTCTGAGGTATTCTTTGATGTCTCTGCTCTCCTTTCCAGACCTTGACACAGAAAAATATGTCTGACTTTTGGCCTCAGTCTTGTGCCTTAAGAACACTTCCCTGATCCTTCTAAAGCCACAGCATAAAAACCAGTGTCTGGGATGCATCTAAGGGTCATAAGTAGAACTGAATTATCTGATTATGGGCATCCACTTACTGGTATTGTGATTTCCTTTAGTTTTACTGTTTGCTAAGTTGTGCCCAGTATTTCTCAACAAGAAGAGGGCCCGCTACTCTGTTGGTCTGTACACACATAGTAAAAATAATGTGCCCAGAAGGGTGTACAATGGTTGCAAAGATTAGTATTGAAAGAAGTAAAAACAAACAAAACAAAAACAAAACAAACAAAAAAAACACCCAAAAGTAAAAACAAACAAAACAAACAAATAAGGCAGGGTTTGCAAATCTGCCCTAGTTCTGAGATATGCCTACATTTCTAAAGCAGTTTTGGCAGTCTCATATTACAACTTAAATAGCTGTTATCTATAAATTAATTTATGAGTAACAAGGCTTTGTCTTTGAGTTCTGGCAATGAGTGAGGTCTCAGACAATTTAACATCAGGAGGTGAGCACAGGTTGAGAGGAAAGCCCTGCAGGTCCAAGGCCTCGAAAGACTGCCCTTACTATTCGCTGTTATATCACAACTGTGCTACTTAATGACTCCTTTTTTAAATAAGTGAAGCACAGTTGTAAATACAGAGAGAGTTCCTGTTCCAGGGAGCTCGCCAGACACAAAGATGTAGCAGGCTGGTGAAAGAAGTGAAAGGAGTACATTAAACACACCTACAAAACTGCACTGCACTTTTTACGCATGCAAAAAAGCTATAATCAGCTATGTTTTTATCACCATCAGAAATCAACATCACTGTCAGAAATAAATGTACTGAAAAAGGGGGGAAGGTTTTTAAAATTTGCTTATATGTATATTCAATAAACACAATCCAAATAGGCAGGATTTTAATCTCCTCTTAATGTTTCATAAAATTTTATTGGCATAACCTTCCAGCTAAAACACCTTTTAGTTAATTATAATAGTTGGCTTATAATATATTGGCTTATAATAATGAGCCAATGGGAGAGCCTTCAGACATTTGTGAACCGGTTCACCCAAGCTCTACTCCAAGACACAAGGATAAGGATGAATTTTGAAATGACCCACCTCAGGACTGCATCTTCTGCAACCCACCAGCAGAGCTGTACATCAAGCGGGAAGGCTGCACCTCTCATCAGGGCTGTGAAGGTCAGGAGACGGTAGTGTGAGCTGCTAACTTCATGGTGAGCAGCACATGTTGAGCTCTTTGCTAGGTGCCTGTACAGTCCAGCCCAACACCTAGTCAGGAGCAAGGTAATTCCTCCTGAAGCGAGTGGAGAGGTCCAAACTAGTAAGAACAGGCAGAACATCTGATGTTGATGGCTGATGCCACAGGAAGGTTGTTGCCTTCTGTGCTATGACAGCTTTGTGTCACTGTCTTCTGAAAAAAATAAAATCATCACTGAAAGGTATTACTGAGTTTCAATTTCCACTAAAGCAGGGAGACAAAGTCTCCCCTCCTTTATGCTGGTGGAAATAGGGGGCGGTTCTGCTGAAATCAGCAGTGTTACAAAGATGTAAAACTGGTCAAAGTAAGGGACTAGCTCAGCAACAACACAATCTCTCCGTGTGCTCAGCAGTTCATTCTCTAGCTTCAGTAATGAAAACACGGAGATGTGCTAAAGCAGCAGGGGTCCTTAAAATTCTTTATCATCTTGGATCACATCTTAATAGAAGGACTGACTGATGAACACTTCCCATTCTCTCATCTAAAAAGATCACCTCCTCTTCCACTTCCTTTCATATATCCTCCCTGTGGCAAAGCAATAGCAATTATAGTAATATTAGGGAAGTAATTAATGTATTTTAGCCATCTTTTAATGAAATTCAGCAGCTGGAAAAAAAAAAAAAAGGGAGAAGAGCCAATAAAGTGTAACCTGTTATCTCTACCGCATGCCACAGTTTGGAAACTTGTGTATTGGAAGTCAAAAAAATGGTTGCACTCATTTAACACTATTAGGTTAGCCTGTCCCACACATTGCCAGCTGGGTAATACCATATAAAAGGTTCACACTTGCAATACAAAGCTGGTTTTTTTATTAGGAGATCTGGTGAGAGAGATGGCGGAATTTCTGTTAACATTACAGTCACATGGACATATACTAATTTCCTAGACCCTCCTTCAAAGTCCTCTCTTGCAACTTCTGTGCAGGCCCTACTGGAAGAACTCTAGAATCCATTTACCATTTATCTAGGGGTCTTGCCTTATAACACCCTGGCAAAAAGCGAACAAATGATGGTCAGGTAGGTGAATGGCTAACCACACTCTCCTTCCCTCAGGAGTATACCAGAGCAGGCTTCTGACTGCACCAATGGTAACACTTTCACCTTTGATAACTCAGACATCATGCTCAGTATATGATGGAGAGGGGCTCCTTTCCAATAATTTCTTTCAGTTTGTCTCTAAGTGTCTGCATTGTCCCCAGGCTGCCGATCTGTTCTCTGCTAATCTAGGTGGCTGTACAGAAGCGTCTTTGTGGTGTTGCTGCTTCTTTCTGCAGAAGCTCAACCAGAGTCAGTGGTTCCCGTGTTTTCACATTTTCCAAGGACTTCACTTGATGATCTAACTTCATGTTGCCCTCAAGCTGCCAGTGTCTGAGAAATACATTCTTATCAGCTGCTAGAATGTATTTTGGGCCATGCTTCCTCTCTCAAGTGCATTATGGTGTTGTGCTGTGATTAAACCTATGCCCTACTCTACCAGCGATCCAGCAGTAGGTGACCTCCTTCCTCTTTCCCCTGGCATATTGTCTAAAAAAGTCAAGTGATAATGGCTCGTGTTTATTGGTTTCTCTTCAGTAATGTGCATTTCCCACTGGTGTCATAATGGTTTAGAGTGTATGTTGTTAGCACTTGGTCATACTTCTGCCTAATATCATGATTTATCAGTGTTGTTGGAAATATCTTGCAACTGTTACATAATCCAGCTGGGATCTAATTGGTCATCAGTTTGATTGCATAGCTGAAAATGGCTAGTTTCTTTCTTCTACCATGCGTGATAATTGAGTCTCCAAAGCTGTCAACAGCCTGCTAGTAGACAGCCCTCTCTCCACTGGGCAGCTCTGTGCCCTTAGACTCTGCAAGCATTGATATGGTTTTCCCCTTCTGGGAGTTGACACATGCAGATATTACATTATTATTTATCCCTTTCCCACTGTTCATAGGCTGAGGTTTTCTCTTGGTGTGAGCACTGACTGTCATAATGTTTATGCTGGACCATAGGGGCATTATTTGGTTGGTATCTGTCCTCTCTTCCAGGAGCTAGGAACATCAGGAGCTCAGAACACCGAAGGAATCACCAGTATCATTCTGTCCTGCCTTTTCCAAGAGCAGGCACCCACCCCTGCAATTGACAGATCACCTGGAAGAATCAATAGAACATCTGCTTCACTCAGGCCGAAAGAGTTTTTCGTCACCTTGAAGCATATTATAGATGAGATAGCAGAAGACCAACAACTCTGACATGCCATGGAGAGAGGGAGAGTACAAGAGATCACAGGTGTCATCAAGGTCTGTGAAATATTAGGGGGGTCATTAGAACAATGCCAAAATAATTCTAGAGAGTAGATTCTGCAACTCTTTCGCTCCTCTTCCAGCTTATTTTGTTTAGCAGTTAATCACATTTCCTTGTGTCCTGTGCATCTCATTGGCATCATATTCATGTACCATATGGATTCCGTGTCAGTAGGAATAAACCTTCCCTTTATTAACAGAATCACTTACTGCACAGCTACATCTGTAGCATTCTCACAGCAGACATATAGATTGATATAATGGTTTCTCTTCCAAAGTCTTCCCTCCCGCAACCCATACATGTTTTTCCAAATTATACAGGGGCTGGTACGTACATTGCTGAAGTTAGATTTCTCTGTTCAACTTTAGACATCCACAGTATCAACATCTGGATTTGAACTAGATGTCTAGACCCACTTTGTAAAAAGAAAAAAAATTCCAAATTGCAGTTTCTAAGGTAGATGTCAAAAATGGGGGCAATAAACCATACTGTTGTAATGCTTATTTCCTTCCTTTAATTCCGAAGAGTGCGTACACATCCAGAGGTGTGTGTCTACAACACAAGTGCTGAGAGTCAGGTGGGATGAATTCCATATTTCCTAGAATATCTGAGGGAATAAAGGCTTCGTCATACCTTCTCTGCCAAGATAGAGTTTATCTTTACAGCCTCTAATCTATAAATTTTCAGTCACACTGATGCCTGCTCACATTGCAGCACCGGTACTGAAACAGACTAAAAAATTGAAGGAAGAATATTGAATTTTCTTTGATCTAATAAATTCCTGTGTGATACTAACTAGACCAAAAGTTGTGTGAACATGGCTTTTTCTTTTTCATTCCTAGCTGTGCGTAGTAAAAAAAGTGTCTAAGTTCCAGTGGAAAAAAAGCTTCTTTTTTACAAGGAAATGCCAACACAGATGAGCAGATAGGACTTGCTCCAAACATACCTACAGTTAAAATAGACAAGACAAACACAGGTGGGAGAAAAAAAGAAAAACGTGGTTGAACAACGGTATTTTCCTCAGCAACTCAGTAAGTTTTAAGTATTTATTGCATTTTCTTCATCTTTCTCAATAGCCCTAAATAAAAATGGTGCAGAGCACAATCTAAGAAATGGATGTGTTTGAAAAGACAGTGTTTTTAAGTGTCACTGTTGGCATTAGTCCATCAGACTGTTGCTAGATAAGAGTGATGCAGCTGCACCATGCACCAGTATTCTTGCTGCAGGATACAGAATTCCCTTGGCCTCTTGTCCTGTTCCAGGCTCTGTTTGGGTGCATTGCTGTGCAGTTGTCAATGTCTTTGCCCCAAGAGATCAGGTCTTCTTTCCAAAGGAAAGGTTTCTCCTTTAGAGTCTGACCTTTACGCCTATTCAACACTCTGAAAGTGTTAAACAGAAATTTCTAGGTGAGTGTTCTTCTCCTTATATTAGTTTTCTGTTTTCCTGCCCAGCCCTCTCTGAAACATCCCTCCATGACCAGCACTGTGTGACTGCTTTTAATACAGGCTTTGTAATACAGAGCTCACATCCAGCTGCTACAGGCAAGAACAAATTTTCACCTGTGCTCCAGTGTGAGATCAAATTGCCTTATCTGCATGGGATCTCAGAAAGAAGATCCAGAAAGAAACGATACATCCCAGTTCTCCTGTTCATGGAGTTGACTTAAGCTTTTTAATGAGTCAGTGATTATTTTTCCAGTCTTAAATCTGTGCATAGTTGCAGTCTATGCATAGGCCATGCATAGTGTAACCTTCTTCGTTTGATGTCCAAATACAAAGCAACAGTGAAATTGTAAGGTTTCTCCTAGGAGTCTCCACGAAGACGGACATTTTCATGAGCAGCTCCCAAAAAAGCAGAACAGGTATTTTTCAGCAGTTGAAAGGCTGTTATCAGAGACTCTCATTACACTGTAGACAATTAGCATAGAGCTGATACGGGAATGCAAGTGCTATAATCTGTTGTAATGTGAAACTCTCCTTTAAGTCTTCTAATACAGAAGACTACCAATGGCCTAAAACTCTGTATGCAAGGCCACACCTATAAACATCAATAACTCTTCTTGAAAGAGCACTTATGGTAGCAAAAAAATTATGATAACAGGTGCCTTAATACCCAGCACACACAGCTATCACTGCAGCCATATCAATTCCAACATGTCCTTCCTAAAACTTCAAGCAACTCTCAGGGACTGGGAGAGAGAATATGAAAGGCTTTGTGAATACTGGTCTAGTCCAAGGATAGACACAGCAGTCCTGTGCTTCTTCCCTCCTGCCTCTTGCGCTCGCTGTCCCCGCTGCACAGGTTGGGGCTGCAGCCTGCACACAGGTACCATAGAGAATATGGAGGCAGCACTCATATTTTACCATCACAAGTTGCTGACTACAAGGACTGCCTGCTTTAAATGTATAACAATGCTGCTCTTGTTGTAAATCATACTTTCTTGGTGAGCTACAAGGAAGACAAAATCCTCATGTCTCTGATGTACACTTTTTTCATACTGGATCACCGAGATATTTATAGGGACAAGCTGTGTACTGGGTTATAAAACAAGAGACCCAGTTCATGAAAGGGACATTGAATGTGAAGTCAATATAATTTCCCTATTATTTATTTTGCAGTTTTAATGATGCCTTACCATGCTTGGGATGTAGTCATACCAGCTGGGGCTGCTGTACTCACCCCACTCTACCTGAAGAAACACATGTCCTCTGGGGAGCTGATCAATGATTCAAAATATAAGAGCAGTAGGATGGCATAAAAATGGATAACTCTTTAAAAAAAAGGTCCCAGGGAAGGCATGTCTTCTTGGGAGCAAAGCCAAATATCTGGCAGGAGCAACTCTTCCTCCCACAAAAAACTTGAGATCAGAGAAGTACCCTAGAAAATCCACTGCTGGGGGAGGAAAGAGCAGCAGGGGCTCTTCATGACCAGCTACCACCTGCAGAAAAAGATAAAGTACTGAGAAGAGTCTGTGAGCAGCAGCAGAGCACAGAGGTAGGAGCTGCCTGAGAGACAGCTGTGAGGCGAGGCAGAGGGGTGGGAAGGAGAGGGGGTGGAGTGGGGTGACTGATCACCTCTGAGGAAGCACCCAGCAGATACCCGGCCTTTAAAGCTCCAGGGCTCTAGCAAAGGTATGAAGAAGCCACCCCAGTGCCACAGGAAGAAGAGAAGGAATTAAAAATAGCAGCACCATCCTCTTCTCCAGGCAGTATCAGGCAGAGGCTGAGCAAGCAGGGAGAGCCCCATGGGGCTGCTGATTATAAGTGTGTGGGTAGTCAGGGCAATAAAGCCCTTATCATACTACTCTTGCAGGAGAAGGAGCAGAAGCATATTCTGCCCCTCCAATTCAGCTCGTCATGTCACTCTCAAAAGATGCATTGTCAGATCATCCTTCTTCCCATCCTCTCAGGGACCCAGCTCTTCCATTCAGGGGGGCTGTGAGGTCTAGAGCCTGGTCCAACCTTGAAACATCTCTGAAAGTCTGCTATGCTGTGCAAGTACTTTGCCTCTAATACAGTACTCACATCCAGCTGTTACAAAACAGGAGAAAACCCTTAGTCACTGAGCTAGATGCTAACATGTAGAAGGAAGACAATTTAGACAGATGAGTAATGCATAAAAGTCTGGGAGTTGAGGATACAGCATAATATTTCTCAGGAGCCTGTGAAAGGAGCTTTGTAATAGGCCCAGTTATATATATTGAATATTCCATTTTCCTACTTATTTCCCTGACTTATTATTGCTTAACTTTTGTAAAAGCAAAGTGGAGGTCTGTCTTAAGGAAAGGCTTGAAAGAGAGGATAGAAGCTTTGTCTATCAACTGGAAAGATGTCCCAAGTTTAAGAGATGGTGTGAATATAAATATTGGTGCTGTGCAGCACTGCAGATTCAACAGGAAACTCAGCAAAGTTTGTCTGTGTAAAAGTTCTTGATGTGTGCTCGTACAGACCTGGATCTGATTTGAATCAAAACTTAAAAGCGCAATTCCAAACAGCCATGAAGTCTAATTCAGATAGGATTCTGATCAAAACTCCTCTTAAATAGAAAGTGCCATGTCACTCCAGCTCCAAATGCCTCTTCAAATTCCTTTGGACAGTTTCCCATTACTTTATCTCATGCTCATGCTATTGTCGAATCAAGCCTTGCTACCCATCTGCTAGCAATAAGATAGAAATGTCAATGATTGGCTCCCAGCGTCTTGACTTCCAAGTAGTTTCAGAAAGGACCCTTCACATCCCATGATTCTCTTTCTGAAGTTTCAGCTGCTCTGCTTATCTCTTTCCCAAGAAACAGCCTCACATAAGAACAGCAAATTCTTTCTTTAGAGATCTAACTGCTTTCCTAGATACACTCATTTCCTCTGCAGATACAGCATGAGAGCTACTATGGAGTTGTCCAAAACAATAAGCAGACGCCGTTCAGCCCTGGTGTCTGGTTCTGTGTCACTCTTGCAGGGGTGGAGAGGAAGGATTCCTTCCTTATCTGATGCTTTCTTCCAACAGCCTAAGTATAAAGCAGCAGCATCGTTCTTTTTCTGTGGGGAAGTGTTCCCATCCTCCAAAGACAGAAGATGGCTTTTTTTCCTTTGGTGGACAGTGTTTTGTACTAACCCAAGAGTCGAAGGACCAGGTCTGTAAGTCTTTTTCTCTTGCATAATTTCTGAGGAATAGATAAAAAGAGCTTGTAATAGAACAGATGCTAGAAATCGATTAGAAACCTTGTTTCTGTCTACATAAATATCTCTCTGATTGTCTGTGGTAAAGCTTGTGTCTAGTATTTCTCAGTTTTAATGGGCAAATTTCTTCTGCCCCATAGTACTTCAGTGGTGAGAGCCCTGGTTTCTCCGCATATAGTACAGAAACTAGAAATGGTATTAGGACCTTTCTGGGAAATACAAAGAGCATACTTACTGTTGCCATTCAGGGCTAGACTGCAATCTGCTGGTTATAGCAGACACTTGCCCTAGGGACAGCATTCGTGTGTGGGGTGGCTTTTGGGAGCATGTGTTCATCACTGCAAGCACAGTCAGTCAGTGCTAGCCTGAGCTTCCCTCTTTTTGGGCACACTCTCTCAAAGCATGCTTCCTCATAAAAGACTTGACCCTGAGAATTCTTCATCACCAGTATTTAACCTCCAGTTTCCCTAGCCAAAGGGTCAGTCTCATATATGCAAGTCTCTGCAATGCAGTGTACCAGTCAGGGAGGAGATGGGCCCCACTCATGTGCTGGTCCCTCCTGGGCACAGCTATTCTCCTGAAGTGACACCACTTCAGAGTCTGAAGGGAAAAAAAGACAGCACAGCACTTTTAAGCTGTCATGAGGGAAGAAAGGCTCCTTTCATTTTATGTTTTGTTATATAGCAGAAAAAATCTGTCACTTTGCAGGATACTTGCAACAAACAGCTTTAAAAACTGATTAAGTGGTTCAGCTTTACTTAGATTTTAATCACTCAACAGCTGTTTACTTCACTGTTCACGCGTATATTTATGCTCCCCTTCAGTTGGGGTTGTCTGTATTCTTCCTTTCTAGCCCCTAATCCCCAGCTGAGTGAAAGGGTATGTCCCTCTGTGGATCGGACCCAGGCACAGAAATTGGATGGGTTACAAATGCTGAACACATATTCCCAGCCCAGCAATCAGGGTAAGTACCCCAGAACTAGCAACAGATGACTGGGTCTTCGGTTCAATGTCTAACCCCTTCCAATGTGAAAAATGAGCACGGTCAGGTAGAAATGTAGAGATACCTTTTTTAATCCGGCAGCAGTGCTCATCCTGTAGTGCCTCAGTTTAGCTCAAGATTAAGTTGCTATTTCACTATCAGGCAAAAATATGGGACTTGTAAGGATTCAGGGTTTGTAGAAACTGCAAGGTGCAACAAATCTCTGTGGAGCCAGAAGGAGGTCTCTTCTTATACCAAGGCTGGCTTTCCTGCAGAAGCCTGAGGCTCCTGGGGTGCACACTTTCATCTGTAAATGGGTCTCTTAAAACAAGATTCACAAATGTATTCCAGTAATGTAGTGTGGCTTTATCAATGGGCTGTATCCTATTTTGTTATGTGAGAGAACAACCCGATGAACCACCATATTTAACTGTGTTTCTACCTCTCTATCATGTTCTGAGGATTGACGTGGCATTAAAAATACACCACAACCCTCAAAGGGATGGAAATCCCAAGAGCCGATCATTTTGAAAAATGCAAAGTGTCCAAATGGGTGCTAATATTCCACAAGGGAAGCTTTCAAATGAATGAAGTAAATTTTAGATATTAATAGTGAAGTCTGTGATTATTACTGTGAAGGTCTGCTTTGCCAATATTTTAAATGGAGAATGAAAGCATGTGCAGATTTTAGGGAATTTTTTTCCCTTTTTGTTGAAAAAACACACCGCACATGCAAATTAAAACTGCATTCACCATACAAGACTATAACATTTTTGGCACATGTACTCAGCATGCATAAATGTTGGCTGTATTTAAGTTCTCCTAGACATATATAATTAATGAAATACATTTGTGTATAGCCTCATTTTGTGAGCAGCCTAAATTTAGACTGCCTATCCGTTTGCAATGTAAATCTTCATTTTGGTTGGTATATTAAATGTTAATGCTTGTGCTAATTTTTATTCTCTAACCTTAAGGCAGGTCACACATTGCTTTATTAAAATAAAAGAAAGAAAGAAGATTAATTTAGTCACTGGAGTCAACAATTAAAAGTACATGGGAGTTTGGACAAAAAAGTAAGGAAATGATAACTTAATGGCAAAAGGCATGTCCTCCAACAGCTAGGCACCATGGTGTGATCCTTATTTACTTTTATAGCGCACCCCATTGTGCCTATGTGTTGGAAGACATATGTCATGTTTCATCCTCAAGGGCCTAAGTGTGAATTTCCTGTTATTTTTTTCACAACTTTAAAAGTTGTTTCAATGAAGTTTTTGTTGGAAGAACTTTAGTAAAATGTGTTTTATATACTGTCTGTGGCTAACCGGGAAAAAATTGCAGCCCCAGAGGAAAATAACGAAGAAAGGCTACAGCCCGAAGGAAAGGAAGGAGATGGCTGGGAGTGGAACGGAGCTCTTAGCTAGTCTGGGAGCAGGGACGGCAGTTCTCGCCCCCCAACAGCTCCACGTGCAGGTTTGGTGGCTGGCAGGGACCTGCAGCACCCACCACCCCAAGGAGTTACGCATCCTTTTCCACCATCCCCAAAGGAAGGATGCTTTGAATATCTATGGTCACGCTCACACGCAGCTGGTTTTGCTGTCCGTTTTGCTCACAGGCTCTCCAGCGTGGATGTGCACAGAGTGGCAGCAGGCGCATGGGCTTCCCCAGAAAAGGCTGTGGGAAGCCCCTCACAAGCAGATTTCTCCGATCCCCAGAGAGCACCAACACACCTGGAAATGTCTAGGACTATTTCAAGCAGGAAACGGGGAGACTCTAAAATGCTGCGCTTTTTTTTTTTTTTTTTTCCCCCTGCATGAGAGCTAATTATTGCCCTGATTTAGTGTAAAAGTAAATGTGAGTAGCAGTTTTAAGCTACCAGATACATTTTTTTTTTTTCCATAGGGTCTTTACTGGAAATTTCTTAATTTTCATCAAATACTTTCCACACCATTTCTAAGGTCTTTGAAACCCCTGTCTGGTGCCTTACTCTGTTTTAATCTCTGATATACAGTTTTTCCTCCAGTTATGCCAAATATAGCAAGGAAATGCATGGAAGTGGAGCATACTCAAATTTAAGGCCTCTGCTTTGCAAAAATTACCTAGCTAACTTCAGTGAACAGAACTTCACCAACGAAGATTTTCGGTACCAAAATTCTGTACAAATGCCTTTTAAATGTTTCAAATTTTCTAGAATTAGGCTGTCACTTTTGCAAATGTTCTGTGAAATTTTAGCAGCAATTACTACTAAGCAAAATGTTTCAAGGAAAGGAATTCTAAAAAAGGAACCGATAAAAAGAAATAATTTTGCAACACTAGCCTCAGAGTCAAAACTCTCTTGAAGTGGAAATGAAGCCCAATCCTGTGTACAAGATACTGCGTGGTACAGTGGAACAGATGTAGGAGCCCTGGGTCTCCCCGTGGGGTCTGACCTGTCCAACCTTGCAAAGCCATTGACTTTGCTGCTTCCTGAGCCCCTTCCCATCCGTTACATAGGGGACCAGACACGTGTGAATCCATTGCTCGCAGGGTCAAAATTCTCTCTCTTCATAATTTTATAGGGGTTTTTTTTTCAGTGTGGCATCTCTCATTTGGGTTTCTGGGAATTACTATACTTATAGGAATGAATGAATAAGAATGAATCACTCTGTGGTGAAAGTAATAATGGGATATCCAGTAAGTTTGATGTGAAGCCTGCATGTCCCCCATCTTACAACACAGAAACCACTGGTCAGCTCTGATCTTGTCTCGTTTGTTTTAGGCTTCATTCTTCCAAGAGAGATCATGCTTCAGGAATACACACTAATTCCTAAATAGCTTACACAAGCAAAACATTCAGTCTTAACATAAATACGAGTAAAGAATACCTGCCTCTGCATCAAACTTGCTCATCCTCTGGCTAACTGAAAGTTATCTAAGCAAACGTCTCATTCTGCTTGCTTCAAAATAATGGTGGCACTTATGGCTTTGACTTGGTGGCATAAACTATAGACAGCAGCAGCAGACACTGGGAAAATAAAAAGAATTATACACGAAAAACACAAAAGAAAGAGTCCAGCACCTTCCTTGTGAAATTCCAGCTCCAATGTGCATAGAGCCAGTGGTAAATTACCCACCTGTTTTCACTTACTTAACATTAAAAAACACTTATACATCATTACACTTTTGTATCATATTAGTGAAAATGAATGCTAGAGCAATATGAGGTAAACATTGCTAATGTGGGAGAAGGTTGTTTATATCTTCTAATGATAGGATTAAGTATGGCAGTGATAGAAACACTGTGCTCCTTTGAACCCCGGCTCACTACCAAAAAAACCACGTGGCAGTACAAAGAGATCCACTGGACCAAAAAGGGCTTTTCTCCTGCTTTTTGAGACCATTGCAACAAAACAAGTTTGCTGACTTAAAATGTCCTGTCACTACCCTGAGTGGTGTCCTGGGGATCCGGAGAGTTGTGTGCATTTCATCGACTTCAATATTGTTCCCTGTCACCTATAATCTTTTTATCTTTAACACAATTTGAAAGTAAGATAAGGAAGTGGCTAATTTAATAAATATTTTGTTAGTGCATTTCTTACAGAAGTTCCTAGGTACCGAGTTAAGTTTTCCAGCGCTTCCACCTCTGAAGTTTGAAAATGTCAGTGTTTGACTTAGAGCAGAACATGGGGGGGCCTGATGCAAAGCCCACCGGTGTCAGCAGAAAGGCTCCTGCTGAATGCCTGAGGTGTTTTATTGGCCCCACCTGCCCATAAAACACAGAGTGGCAGAGAGAACAGTCACAAAATAGCTGGCATCTGGGACATGGCGCCTCTGGGGATTGCCGTGCCAAACCCCAAACTTCAGGATAACATTGCACAAGCCTTTCTGATGATGCAGCCCACGCAATCCTTAGCAGCTGTGCATGCTTGATTCCACCCATGGTTCTTTTTGGGTGGACCCTTTAGCACGCTGTGTGTTGCTTGGAAGGGCTGATGTTCCTGTCCTGAGGGCAGGATTGCTTTCAATTTATTCCCACCCAAGGTATGTAAATAAAATGGCACCAGGACTATGCATTTAATATTCCACCAAACCATGTGTGTTCAGTGCTGGCTTTCCATAGGTGACTGTTGCAGAGCAACTCTTTTTATGTTCCTGCCTCTTCATCCTGTCGAAAGGGGCAGGATGGTAGCAGAGTTTGAACAAAATTAAATTAAGTCATGCTGTCCATTTATTCTTCTTAAACCCCAGCAAGTTTCTCTTTTGCAGATCATTCACGAAGCTCCTCCACCTCCCCGGCCTTGTAGGGATCCCCACCCCTGCCTGGCAAGCCTCTGGAGACATCCAAGGGCCAGAAGTGACATGAAAACCGACCGCAGGCTGATGCCTCTCCCCACTGCGACAGGCAGCCCACCTCCATGGGGTACCAAGGGGCACCTCACTGCAAGGACTCTGGAAGGTTCAGGCTAATCTTCAAGGGGAAAAAAAAAACCTATCTGAAAAATGGAGAAGAGATAATAACACTTGTGGCTGTACAAGCGAAGATAACAGCAAAAATAATCAAATCTCATGCTCCTGGGAGGAAACTAATTGCACACAGGGGTCAGGAAGACATTTTCATCCACTGTAGAGCATTGCACAGTTGGCTGCTGCTTTGTTATTATGAAAGAGACAAGTGGAAGGCAGAAGGGGGAGTTTGCTTGGGTTGTGTTTTTCTTTTCCTGAAGAGATGGAGGGAAAAGCAAGAGTGGCTCTTGTTTGCCCTTAAGCATCAAGAACTGGCTGTTGTCAGAGGCATAATATGGGGCTGGGTGGGTACAGTATGGCAACACTGATGTGTCCAATGGATTGGGAAAGTGGGATGCATCTCTCCATGCGCACACATCTGCTATCCCTCACTTGTGAATGTTACTCCAGATGGTAATCAAGAAGGTGGTTTTATAACCCACATTAAGAGGACTGTCTGCTGACAAGTTATGTGTTTTCTTCCCTTGAGTACATGCTGTTAAGATGGATAAGTGCAAATGGTTGAAATTTGGTTGTTAACTCTGAATAATAATAATACTTTGCATTTCTATTGCATCTTCCATCCTAGGATCTCAAAGCACTTTGAAAACACTAATTAACTGAATCTTACCACACTGCTGTGAAGCAGGTAATTATTATTACAATTTTTTTTACAGAAAAAGAAGCTTTGTCATAGTGAAAGAGAGTTTCCTTGGGTCACCAAAGAACCAAAACTAGTCAAGAAATGATGATGACTTCTCAAAGTAAATTAGAAACATTGCATTAATTTCCTGGAAATTAATTTGGTTTTGTTTTTTTCCCAATGAATAAATTAAGCCAAGCTTCACACATTTGCAACTTTTGAAAGCCTCTTTTTTGGGAGTGAAATGCTGAAAATAAACTACAGACCTTGCACTTTTCACTTTCTTGCTGAACAACCAGAAAAATATCAATCAAGAATTAAAATGGGCTAGCTCGGTTAGTCAAAGAAATAGATAGATGATTACAGTTAATTAATAATAAGAATATGGTGCAAACCCCTGTCACCTTCAGTGCCAATTCCCATTCCTTTTGGCCTTATCAGATAGTTCATTACTCCCTTTCCTCCCCACCTGGAAAATAAGGCAAACTGTTTATGAGGACTACAAGGCTTGTTTTTATCCTGCTTCTCTGGATTTTTTCTTCCTGTCGTCTGTTTAAAAACACCCTCTAAATGTGCTGCTGAAGGCTGAGACTTCGTAGACAATAGGCTCATAAGCTTGTGTAAATGAGAAAAAGAGAGCAAGACCAAGTTTCAGTGTTGATTTTTGCCCGTTGAATAATATTAGTTATTTGATTTTCAGACCCAGAATCCATTCTTAAATTAGAGGAAGATGTTGTGGTCCCGTCAAAGAATCGAAGACAAATTCTGCTAATCCTTCTGAGAGGTGAGACAATGGTAATGGGGGGTAAGGAATGACATCTGGGTGGGCAATATTGCCTGTTCATTTCCTCGGCTTAGCTGCTGATTGTCACTCTTGTGCCTTTGAGATGCCCATAAGCTTCCAGGGAGACTACATGAAGGTAGAGCAGCTTAATTATGTAGGCTGCTATTTACTAGGTTTCAGCTGAATCCATCAAACTAACTTTGCTTTAACCTGAGCCGGATTTGATTATGAAGCCAATTTATTGACTGGTTTCTCCTTTGGCAGTGCATCCTTTGATTTAGATACAGATACTTACCTACTTGAAAAGTAGCAGTGTTATGACACAATTTATATTTTAAAAAGCAATATTACATGGAACATAATTTAAAAAAACAAACAAACAAACAACAACAACAAAAAGCCCTTTGAGTCTAGAATAATGGCTACCTGTAAGGCAGTAGCTCACTTGAGAGATTTTGCTCAAGTAACTTATAACTATCAGCAGAACCCCCTAGGGAATTACCGCTGTTTTTGCAGAAGCTGTTTGCAGTGGAATAAACAGACAAGTGCTCTATATATCATTTTAAGTAAGACAAATAAAGTTCTGCTTCCTCCTTACAACGATGTCATTGTCACTTATATAAGAATAATTCTGTGTGACTTTTTATGAATCTTTCCCCTGTGCAGAAGTACAATGGCCTAATTTCCTACACTGCGTATTATAAATAAACGTCCTTCTTCAGCAATCTATAGCCAAGCAGAAATGATCTCACCACAAACGGAGCAGTCTAGAAATGCTAAGGTGCATCTGAGTATCAGCGATAGGTAGAGGGAAACCCCACCACCCCAGAAAACGATATGTCCATACCTGCTCCTTCCCTGGGAGGGTTTCTTTACAGCGCAGGAATAGCCGATGGGAAAGCCTGGGGAAGCCACTCCTTTTGTCATAGATTCCCCTTACAACTCATGACATAGCTGGGAGATGGTTTCATTTATTTTGAGTTCTCAAAGAAGCAACATCAAATGCATGGTACTTGCGAACATGGAGGAGAAAAGAGCACAACCCCCTGTTTCCCATACAACCGCACACTACTGTTGCTACGAACAAACTCTCAGATGGTAAAAACATGTTAAAAAATTAATAAAAAAAGCTAGAAAGTGTTATTCAAAATGTAATTTTAACACATTGTGAAGGGCTTTTAAGGGGGAAATCTGTGTGGGGAGGGCTCTTATCTCTCAGGCTCCAGCTAATGTAGCTGGCTGCCCAGGGGAATGCCAGAGGGAGAGAAAATGGGAGAAATATTATTAAAAGGGTGGGAACGTTATTTTATAACTAAAAAAAAATAATATTTGTTTTCCCCAGAGTCTTTCAGGTTGGTTTGCTCTTCTGGCTGCGTTTGATCTGCCAATAGCAAAGCCTATCTCTGCAGTGATTGTGGAGTTCTGTCTGATATTCCCTGCGTGCCATGAGCATGGGGATTTCATTTCATACATCATTTCCAGTGAATACCCTCAGTACAAAGCACAGAAGAAATTTCTCTCATACACACATGCATATGCTCACATCTGTGTGTGCACGCATACATGTGTATGTGTCCATATGAATCAAATCACTCTCTAGCTCTGGTTAAATTCATGTGATAAATTGTATTATCCTGTATCTTTCAGTGCCCCACCTGCACTAACCTGCCTGCTAATCTCTCTGCCTGGATTTTTTCTAATGTTCCGAACCTCTGAGAGTAGCTTCAGAAAGGTTGCCATTAAAACAATCAGAAAAAAGCAGCCAGCAGAGTAACATTTCTTTTTCTTCTGCTTCAGTGGAAGCTGCCTTGCTCCACCTCACCTCCTCCAAAAAAATATTCAAGTCTCGGGACAAACAGCATACACAGAATGACTCATTTATGGTCCAGTATTTTGGAACCTAGCAGAGTTGGAAAAGTGTACTGGAAATGGAAGATTTCTAATGAGGTGCAGTCAAACTTTTATGTCTGAGGTATCAGATCTTAATATGATACTGTTTTGTACTTTCTAGGAGGTTCTACAACAGCAGAAGTTCTGTTTCTTCAGTCTTTCAAGTTCTATTTAATTAGACTTGTAAAGACTAAAGCAAAACTCTCTTGCTAAGTGAATAGACATTAATAGAAGGACATAAAAAACCTACAAAAGTCCTTCAGAATTTGTGTGTAGGGAGCTGAGAATGGTGCACGGCAGCAGGAAAAATCTGCATCTCCTCTTGAGATTATTTACATGTTTTTTCATTACTTGGAACTAATCTGGCCATTCCCAACTCACAGTGAAGATGCCCCACAACCTAGTCTATCGAGACTTTCCTGTGCTATTTTAAGGTACTTTGAAATCCCTAGATGAGAAATTTCAATAGGTGCCATATACAAGTCTTCATTTTTCTGGGGTTTTTAAAATCTATTCCTCCTCATCTTCCATTGCTTTATCGCATCACAGAGTGAATTAATAGCAATATAACCTTAGTCTTTATATACTAAGTAAGATAGGTAATTTATAGACAATTGAGAACTAAGGACAAAGGACTGGAAGAAAACACCTGAGTCATCTAAATCCTCAGAAACGTGTGGCTTTGCCTCACCTACACTTTATGTAGGCTGTAGGAGCTGCTGGTGAATCAGTATTGCCCGTCTCCTGCCAGCAGCTGCCAGAGATGGGTGACCAAGGGGCACGACACATGTGCCACCACTCCTCACTATGTTCAAAGGTGGCTTATTGGTTTAGGAGAGTTGGCACAGATTAAACTGATACCTCCACCTTTCATGGCTGTGCCATCCCCTGCCATGTGAAGTTTTATCTACAGTTGCTCATATCTTGAGAAGATAACCTCTCTATGAGCCGCCTATTTTAATACCCAGCGTGTCTGTTTTAAGGAAAAAAATCATGGTATCTAACCTAAACTTTTTCTTCCTTTGTTTGAGGCTGCTGCTTCTTGTTCTACCTTCTTGTACTAATGTGAAGAATTCCCTCACTTCATTAAACGCACTTCTACATAATGGTAATGTCCCCAGTGAGTGATCTCTGTATAAATTCTGTTCCTCTGATATTTTCCCATATGTTTTATACTCTGTATCACTTTGGTGGTTAATCTCTGTCTGTTCTCCAGTGAGGTGTCTACATGCTAGGAGGACCATAAAGTGTTTTAGGTGGCATTGTCCTAGATTTACATAGTTGCCATATCACTCTTCTATTTTTATATGAGACTCCTTTTTAATTGCATACAAGAACACCGCTGCTGTAATTTACTTGGATTACAGCACAAGCGTAAGTATCATAAAGTAGATAGAATAATTGTATCAAGCTCTGTCACTTACTGGTTTCCAGATAGCTCCTCTTTGGCTATATCTCTATCTTTTACTGACACTCCCAGAGCATTACATTTGTTGAAACCCCCATTCGAAGTGCCTATGGACATAATCTTGCTGTATTTTCTGAGTTATCTCTTTTTTGGTCACTGGACTTGTACATGCAGCATTTCTGAGATGTTGTGAAATATAAACCTGCAAAACAAGAGCACAGTTATAAGAAAAGTGACCCTGATTGAAAGGGTGTCTGTGAAAACTGATTACACAGCAAATTGCCCATCTGCACAGACTTGGAATAAGAACATTTCAAAGCTCATTTGTGGGCTGATGTTGCCATTTAATGCAGTTTCCAACAAATCATTCATAAAATTAACGTCCACAACTGATGCTTGTTTCTCTCAAGCTCTTCCGTGAAAAATAATTCTTCCATTGATTCAGGAAGATACGTAAAGGAATAGGTGTTATCTGAAGAAAATTGATTAAATAATCTTCAGACAACTGCAGATACTTGGACTACTGGTAGCATTCTGGGTTATTGTATAATTTTGCTCTTCACAATCCACCCATCAGTTTTTCTGTTATTAATGCAGCTTTGTTCTGTAGCTTTCAAAAATGTTCATAAAGGAACCTCTCACTCGTCTCCCTGATAAATGTCCTTGACACTGACCTGTTGGCCCCAAGGGTGATGATTTGAGGAGGGATCGCCCTGGCTCTTTCTTCAACTTCTCTGCATGGACCCAGAATAACTTTTTATATTCTTTCAAAAATTAGACTTCACAGTTCATGCGGTCTATGTCTCAGGAGTAGAAGGGCCACTTCTAATTTCCAATACCCCAAATACCTCATTTCCAGAACTGTGATTTTGTGGGGACGCTGGATTTGAAATTAACATCTTCAGTTGATAGTAGTATTGCATGGACTTTGCAAAAGGTTTCACAAACCAAACATAACATGAGAAATGTTCAGTTCTAGTGAGACAAAGAACATCTACTGTTTGGTTCCTGATCCCTCTGGGTATCTTTCCAGCTTAGACTAGATGTCATTTAGGACCAAGTTCTTCCCTTTTCTTTTGTATGAAAATAAAAGGGAAGATAGGTACCCTTCTAAGTCATAGAAATCTATCTCCCTCCTTAGCAGATATTTTGCTTCTCCCTGAGATAGTTTTGGAGTTTAAAACTTCTCTTCTCTGAAAGCGCGTCCCTCTGGCCTCTTTTCTGCCCAAGAGTCCTGTGTCTCTGCAACCTCTCCCTGAGACTCTCAGGCTGTGGTATCACAGTGTCATGTGTTGGTCACCAGTATTAGCTTAACCCACATCCTTTACCTCCAACCACCATTTCTTACTCCACCTGAAAATGGTGTAATTTTTCAGATGTCCTGTCCCAATTGCTTGTAGGACAGAGCTGTGAACTGTATCAGAAAAATCACCCAGCTTTTAAATCATGCAGCTGTACCCCCTTCCCCTCATAAATAATAGTACTAAAACATAGTCCCTGGTTCTATGCCTTTTAAAACCAAATATTAATAATGAATCAATCTTTGTTGCATGAGGATTTTTCCACTCAGAACACAATTTTTCACCAGGAAAGTTGAAGAAAATTAATGTCTGTCAAGGATTGGAGGACACATCCTTTGTACACCAACAGCTTCTAGGTCACAACCTGCTCAGAGACAGGCAAGCAGGCCTAACCCCATCTCCTTAGCATGAGGAGGTGAGACTATATACTGTGTAAGACAGTTGCAGTACACAATGATTTGCACAGTGTATAAAACAAACCGAATTTCAGAAGAAACTTATAGAAAGGGAGATATGTGCTAACATGGAGAAACAGTTTTGCAGAAAACTACTTTCTTGTTACAGAGATTTCAGTACTGATTTGGAATGTAACTTAATTAAAGTCTTCCTGCCTGATTACAATCTCAGACTAATTTTACACTGGCATAGTTCCATGAACTTCTATGCAATTGATATAACTCAAAGAAGACTCAGATCCTGAGCACTCTGGATCACTGGATCATTGCACAGCTACCTATATGCATCATGTTGTGTATTATTATCCTTCTGTTAGACCATCAGTGATTTCTTGTAGAAATGGAGTTACACAGGGATCCTCGTTCTAGACTAGTATATTCAGCTGCATAACAAACTCCTAAGAATCACACTCAATTAATCTATCTCCTTGTTTTTCCTTACCTTTTTCATGATGCAGTCATTCACTCCAAAATCTTTCCCTAGGTAAAAGGGAAATGGTTTTTGGAACTCCAGATAACCCTGAAATGTGAACTGTCTTCCTGAGTCAACAGAGAGCCTGAGACAGTTGTCCTGAGGACATGGACTCCCTCAGACCGACTCAAGTCCATCACTGAAGCCTCATAAGTTTCCTATCAGCATCTTGATCTATTGAACTAGTGTACCCATGAAAAAGAAGAGCATGGACACAGTTAGGGGAGTCACAGCACATGCAGTCACAGCTGGGACTCCCTTTGTATTCACGAGTGGATGTGCGCAGCATACCAGCAGATCTGGTGGGAATAACTTTATTTGCTTTCACTGTGGTTTCACCCATGGCATAAAGCAAGCAAAGGGAAGGCACAGTGTCCAGTTCAGCACACAGCAAAGGGAGCCAAAATCTCAGAGATACATGCAAGGGTAAACCCAAAAATTCAAGTGAAGTTAGCTTACACATTTTGGCAGAGCCCTGTGTTGTCCAGTTAGCACAGCAAAATACTGAGATCATTCCATGTCCTCTCAGGAAAAATCCCAGGCAAGGAAGTCAGTGGCTCTGCTGGGGAGCAACTCTGAGCAGCTTTCCAAACCGAATGCTCAAGCAGAGAAGAAAATCTGATCTGGTCATTTTTAGGAGACTCTATATGCAAAACATGCATGTTTGCTACAAGGAGATTGTTGCCATGACGTTATGTTCTTGTGTCTCAGAGTGATTTGAAGACATCCTGGTTTTCCTCAGTTCTCCCCTTACTGCTTCTGTTTCTCCCCAGCCAAGGCTGTGTTCAAAGATGACCAATGAGGGGCAGGAAATAGAAGAAAAATATTTCCATCCTATTCCCCTACCTGATCAAGACAGTTTAACATAAGACAAATTTACAAAATTCTTTACTGTATGAGAAAAGTCTTTAGGCTCAACTATCAGGAAGAACCGTTCAAGGTGAATGCAAGTAGATAGTTTCAAACATAACCCTATGGGCCACAATTTAAAGCTGGGCCAAGCTGCCTGTGAAAAGACAAGACTCCCCAAACAATAATATCTTTGATCTTTTTCAGCATACTGCCTCAGTGGCTGGAAAAAGTATGATTCCGGGTTTCTTTATGGTGAATATTCTACTAAGATGCTTCTCCCTTCTTACTGGCTCACCCAGCACTTTTTGCCAGCTCTGATGAATTAACATCCAGCTGGTCAGGTTGCTACTTTTGGGGTGGGAAGGCCAGTATTACCTTGTCAGTGCTGCTCCCTCAGTGTCAGCAAATCGTTGGTTTATCACACCACCGCTCAAACAGTGAGACTCTATAACAATGCACAGCACATATTTTGCAATTTACTTCTTCAATAGTTCAATTTATTTCCTTTTTGTTTGTGTTTGGAAAAGGCATTCTTCACATAATCTCCACTCTGACCTGACCAGGAGCTGGAACTGTCTTTGAAGTCCTCTGCACCACTCTTTCAATGAAGTGAATAGAAGGTCCAGAATTATCATGGTACACCATTAGTATGTTTTATACTTACATATTTATGTTGCTTGATAATGTCATCCCTTATATCATGAAAAATTCTCATCTAATCCCAGGAGGAAAGCAGATTCCCATAATGTCTGTTCACACTGAGATTTATTCATCAGTGCAAAATCAGGTTTTTATACAGAGGCTTCTTGGTTCAGGAAAAAACAGCTCTGGGTAACAGAAAGGCCAAGCTTCCTTATTATTCATACACTTATTGACCATATAGCATGAAACAACATACTCTGAGCGGAAGTGCAGGTTGGATATTTTTCAGCACAGTGCAGCAGTTATTTTGTGCAAACACAGCAAGCTTCTGGTTTACCACTCTCTGATGGAAGTATTCAGAGTGGCGACACACTAGAGAGAGAGGAAATTAATTTAGATTTTGAATAGAAGTGGATATCAATTATATGTGCTTTTCAAAAAGATTGTTTGAACCTCATGTTTGGAAGGGAAAGTGTAACAAGTCATGATCAGGTTTTTTAACACTTTTTTTTGCAAGCTAGCATCGTACGTGACACTTAAGGGTTTAAAGATTTAAATTCAGCTGACCTATCTCTGCATAAACAAAGGGGCTATAAACAGGGCTATAAAAATAACTTCTTAGATTTAGTTTTGTCAGATTTTCTTAGGTAGATTGGGGATGTTTGAGTGTATTGGACTAGTTTCAGTTTTTAAGGGAGGCTGGCTGCAATCATGCATTCACAGAGCATGCATGGATACTACTGACAGCACAACTTATTTCTCAGGGCAAATTCCACCTTGGAGTTCACATAGGGTTGAGTATTGCTCATGGTATCTATGTGCCATGTCCCTGTTGTTAGTCTATACAGGAGAGCTCTCTAAATTGGTACTGTATGATGGGAAGAGAAATGGGCCAATTACACAATCTCCCCAGTCATCAAGGGCTCACAGTGATATACGCTATACACTTTTGCATCAGGCATTGTGAACGTAGACATGGCACAACATTTTAGGCATGATTTTTAGGACCATGTGTGTCATAAGAATATTACAAACTGCAATGAAAAAAAAAAAAATTGTTGGAGCAAGAGTTTCCTGTGCACCCTTGACCACACAAATGTTTGCAAAGGCATCAGGTATAACACCAAACTGAACTGCACATTCCGGGGTGGTTTTTTTAGTCATAGGTACAGTAAGATTTAATGTATTATGTAAAAATGCCTATTTTTGACACCATTTATTATTTGTAAAGTGACCAAAATGTACTGTGATAGACGTTGGCACAGTGACAGGCTCATTACAAAAACATACAAAGGCACAGGGAGACACATTCAAATGCCACATCATGAAGCCTTAGACAGTCTCAGGTGCTTGCAACACTGCTTAAGTTCAAAGGAATGTTGACCACTTCAGGCCTACCAAACCTTCTCTTTAGGGAGAGTAAATAGGTTGTCCCAGTTGCCTTTTGCATTTCTAAATTTAGAGGCCACAGCAGAGAGCCTGAATATGGCCAATGCCTCTTCTCCAAGAAATGTGCAGACTATTGTACAGTAGCAAACAGCAGTAACAAGTGACAAAACAGAGGAAAACTATTTCCTCCCCGAGCCAGCAACACTTTCCAGAAGAGCAAGGCTTGCCTGTACAGGATTCAAGGAGTCAGAGATCAGTCAGGGCTATGAGCGAGGAATCATCTCCCTTTTCAGGGATCCTAGGGTCAATGGGAAAAGCTATTCTGTAAGGGTGTCTGGGAAACCTGTTTCAATCAAAACACATCTTGAGATGATCAAAATTTCACCAGCATTTGAATTTATCTTTTGGGGCAGGAGAGAACTGAGAGTCCTAGCAACAAAATGAATGTTTGGTTCAATCTTTCTCAAAGAGACACTTTTCATGAAAAAAAAAAAACATATAGTTACCCTTCTGCAATTATTAAACAATAACTTTTTGTTTGATTTGTCTTTTTGAAAGCAAACCACCTTCATTTGAAAGCAATTTTGAAACTGGAAAGCTGTTCTGAGATGTAACAAAATCAAATATCAACAATTTACAGTCTTCAGGAAAAAGATATTTCTACTCTTTTCACAGTCTTTTCCCTTTTTCTTCCAATTTAACATGCATGCTTGCTCTTTATAACATAAAAACATTAAACAATATGAATCTTTCTTAAAAAGATAACAAACAAAGTAACAATCTGTTAAATCAAAATTCCTCATTTATGGTTCTGTTCTTTGGGAAAAGTGGAGAGAGATTGAATCATGTTTTGACAGATATTGCTCACTTTGTTTACTGCACTACCGGGAGGTGCTATATTGACATACTTAGGTGATGAGGGCAGAATAAGAAAGTTAGTAAAGGAAGTAGTAGGGAAAGGAGAAAAACGCAAGAAAAGCAGCAAGAGCTAGTCTTCAGACGAAAGGGATGCTAATAGAAGGACAACATACCTTGAATTATGATCAAAGATATTTTAGTAGTAGTACCAGGGAAATATTAGACAAAAGCTTTGCATATATCCAGATGGCCAAACCTAAGGAGGTGTGAATAGTCATAGTATGAGATGCTTAAACCATGTGCAAGCAATAAAGCTTCCCCGAGGTTGTGCTGAGAACAGGGTTTGGCAGAATTTGTATGTCTAGGTATAAGAGCTCTGCAATCCACTTTGTTCTCTGGCTGCCAGGACCATCATGGCAGCAAAAGATGTTTGGGTTGTGGCAGCTCCTCTGCCATTAAGGATTGAAACCAAGCCCCGGCCCCAGAATTGTTCTGAAATGAACCTACACAGAGCCCAGCACCCTGCCTTTCACCAGGTCAGAGCCCATTTCTTGCACAGCGAATGCACCGACATTTTATTGCCTGTGTAACTGGAGTGTAGGTGTACCTGTGGCATACTTGGGGAAGCTTCAAAGGGCAATTTTTTTGGTATGTGGAAAGAAATGTTCAGGTGTACTCTCCCTTCACCTTGTTTTCATTTTCGCAGCCATCTAAAGAGTCAGCCCCATCTGCACAGCAACTTACCTGAAATTATCAGAGCAAAGACCTTCCCAAATAAAATAAATCCCCTGTCAGCTGTTCAGGTTCAGTTCAGAAAACCAAAAATACTCATACTCACGGTTCCAAATGTACAAAATCAGACAAATATTGGATCAAAGGTATACAGTGTAGACCATTTTCTCATGCCTGCTTTATGTTGTCCACAGGGCAAGACCATTTGTTCCACATTAAAGAAGTGGCAACTGTGCTTTTGGAAAAACATATCATCATGTGTCCCATATCCAATTAAAAATATGTGCTGTACATGCCTGTTTGCCATTGACAACATCTTCTAACAGCTGGCTGAGATAGGTTTAGTGTCTTGATTACGAAGACCTGAAAAGGAGGGTAGAAGTTAATATCTGATTTGAGAGCATCTGAAAGTGAAAAGATATAAGCCTATAACAGGCTCACTGGCCAGGCTATATAATCAGTGTCTGACCACCACAACCTTGTTTGGCCATTTTGTGCTGAGACTTGGTAGATAACTAGCTACAGTGTGCAAGAGAGAGTAAAAGAAATAGTGGTGGGGAGGAAAGATTGAAGCTGGGAAAAGAAGGGGAAACAAAAAGAGAAGGATGTTCTTAAACTAGAAAGCCACAAGGATGAAGGACCGACCTGACAATGACTGTAAAGTTGAGGAGCTCCCATTTCAGGGATGTGATGTTGTCATGCCCAGCCTTTTATTCCACATGTTCATTGTAGCTTAGGGGCATGTCACACACTTGTGAGAACTTTACCAGAGTGTTGAGGCAATGTTGTGTCAGTAACAGAGTGATTTGTTTTTCCTCTGGACATTGATTGAAGAAATTCTTATTACATTTTATAGCTTGCTTGGCCTTGGTATGAGAGTCAAGACATAAATTGGACCATAAATTGGCCTATGTCAGAATCTGCATTGAAATGACATCAAATATGTGTCATCATGCTGGTGTTTCAGCTAACAGCAGGAACCTGACACTCCCTGTCAACTTGATCAAATGCTAGACCCCCTCACAACTTTGCCATGTGGCACACTTTAACAGTTATAGTGAAGGCTGTGGAGGTATCTCCTGCGATGATACTGGAGAATACTGCAGTAGGAAAATAAATTGTGTTTGTAGACCAAATTGATTTGCTTCGACTTATTGCAAAGTAACAATCTCCACTGTGAGCATTGCAGGTATATGCATATAAATAAAAATTGACACCAAAAAATATATAGATACACTGAGAGGAAAAGAGAGCATACATAACTGAGATATATTTATCCCACAAGCAAAGCGAGACTTGATAATTCATGAGTGGCGAAGATGCAGTTGAGTTATGGAGATCTTTCCTCTGGAGTGAAATAAATATAGTGTCTCGATTCAGCCCATTATATAGCGTGATTAATAGGAGTGAATGCTTTCAATAGGTCGGTTTTATTTTGAAACATTTAGAGGCTATATTCTGTTCTTAATTTGCAAACTACCAAAAATCCTCATGGCAATTTGGATTTAGAAAGCTACAGTTTGGTAATAGCGACTGGGGGAGGCGGGCAAATTTCTATTTATGACTCTGCAAAGAGAAATCAAACTTCTTTTAGTTAGAAACTGGAGTTTACCTAATTGTAAGCTAGTGGCTCAGTCTTCATCAGAAAGCTATAGCATAGCTTAGTGAAAAATAAAATCTACAGCACACTATGAAACACCTTTCTAGCTAGTTGATTTTCAGATGAGCAGAGCTGTATCACAGTCAGGGTAAGTCAACATTTGTCCTTCACCTTCACCACCACTGTAAGGACTGGCCCTTTCCCACTCATTTCACTCTGCATCTAGCAGTATCTCAAGACCTAAACTCATCACCCTTCTGTTTCTACGAACACTGCAGGCAAGAACATGGCATCACCACAGCTGGGGCATTTTGCAACATGGTGTTAACACAATAGGTTTCTACCTAATGGTTTACATGGACTTTGCTATTGTCATCTATAGAAACAGACAGTGGCCAGATGTGGAGTATCAAGCTATGGAAGGTGGTCTGATGTTATTTTACAATTCTCTCTCTAAGTCTGTATCTTTTTCTGACTTAGATTTCAGATATTACATACCATGTAAATGTCAGCACTATTAGTTACTTGTTTATAACTGTAATAGAAAACTCCCAGTAATATGCCTATTCAACAGTCTTAAATCATAAGATCTTCCCATGGGCCAAAACCCAGCTACCTCACAAAACTGCCAAAACCTCAGTTTTTCCATTGCCAACACCAACAATGCCCTGAGGTTCATTTAATGTAAAATTGGTAACATACAGAAAACTGAAAATGTTGAGACAGCACTGAGGAGTAACTCCATTAACTCAAGAGAGTTGTGTGACTGTCAAAAAGAGAAAAGAGACAGACCTACAGAAATCCATATGGAAATAAAAAACATGTACTGCAGAACTAGTTTCTATTCACTTAATTAGAAAAGCTCATTTTTAATTGAAGCCCATCAGAACATGAAAGAACATCCCAGAACTTTCCTCACCAGAGAACTGGACGTTATCTATAGGTCTGAGAAAGGTACAGTGAATGATATGCCACATACATGGCTGAAATATGCCACACAATAAACTGCTGAAGGGGGAAATGCAACTGGATATTTATGCACCTCGAAGATGTGCCTGACACCTCAGGAGTGAGGGACTTGTTTGTCATCTCTTTGACGAGTCAGAAGGAATTCCAGAGCAGAGAAGCACCCTGAATCCACTGTAAATTGTCGACCTTGTTATCATTCAGTGATCTGCAGAGTGGCAACAGAAGAGATGCTATCTTTGTTTTACTGTTTGCACAGCTGTAGGAATTATGTCCATGCCCACAAACCTAGCTCTATTTAAGGGTCTTCAGGGCTGCTATTCCGAAACCAAGCTCAGTGTAGGAATGCTGAAACACAAAACACTTCCAGGAAAAAGGCTGAAGTGACTGCTGCAAACTGTTAACAAGAGCTTCTTGTAGAAACCTGCTCCTTGTGCCTCAATGATAACTGATCTAAAATCTTTGCTCTAAGATGGACATTTTGAAAAACAACTCTACATTTCTGCATGTGGCTCCCCCACTGTGTTCCCCTCCTCTCACTTCCTAAGCACATTTTAAATTATTTTTGATATGGATGTTTCTCTACAGGACTGACCTTTTGCTGTTTGAACAGAAATAGGATCATATAGATAGAATTATCCAGCTGTTCCACATCATCTTCTATTATTCTTTTGCACCTGTAGCAGAGAAATAGATTGAAAACCTGTAATTCTGATAACTTTTCACTGAAAAATGGAAAAAGAGACAGATGAAATGTTGGCAGATTTTTTTTTTTAACTTATAAAGGCTACTATCCAAGCTACCAAACAAAAACTTGCCTCTACTTAATGTTTCCTTAAATTAACTGTGATTTAGAAATGAGTAACCCAGGACAGAATTTAAACACAAGATTCACTGCAAGAGTTCCTCTGATTTTTATTCAAGACACTGAGACTTAAGTACTTACAGAAAACTGAGTAAAGGCTTAAGTACATTCCTTTACTAAGGTTTTGAAACTTATTCGGTATCCTTGTCTATAATGAAAATTTGTCCTAATGCAGAATTTTCTAGGTCCATGGTGTCCACAACACAGTGTCATCAAGCTGTCCTTGGCTGCCTGGTCCTGATCCACGCTGCCTCAACCTACCTTAGAGCCTCCAGGAACCTTGTGCTGAATGGCCATTGCCATCTGTCCAAGTTACATTTCCTCTGCAGCACTTTCTGATGTCCCATGTCTTTCATCACATCAGTCGATAGGCAATCCTGCAAGCAGAACGTTTGACTGACCTGGAGCAATTCTCCAAGGACCTTGGCTAACCTAGGTGATATCACTCAGTTAACATCTGAATAGGCTTTGCAGCATGATATGACTGTCACCGTCATAGCAAAAGACGTTCATATCAAAGGGTTAGTATAAGGCATTTCAATGATTCTGATGATTTCTGTGCAGGAAACAAATTTCTATTAAGAAGTATTAACATTATAAGGCTGGTAAATGGCCAGCACTTCACTTTGTAAAATTCCATACTGAGTTTGTAAATCTGTCAAGCTTTAACATTGTAGACCAAAATTTTCCATGGTAGCTGCCTGCTTCAAATGGACTATTGGGGCAACTATAATCTAGAAGAAATTAGCCATTTTCTGAAACATTCTTAAACAAAATACGCATTTAAATGGACAGAAATTTCTTTTAGTTTGAATATAATGACCCCATACTGTGAGGAGAAGACCTAAAATTTGCCAGAAATGTCATGTTAAGGGAAGGAGAGAACGAGTGGGGAAAAAAATTGCCTGCCAGGTAATTGAGAACTGTACCATGTGCAAGCACCTGCCCGTGGCAGCAGAAATAAGGTTGGACAGGCTCCCATATGCTGATTTTTTACTGCACTTTTTTACAAGTTTAATAACACACTTTAAGTACAATTTTTGGCATAACATGCATCTTTTCACTCATCTTGGTGGCTGTTCAAAGGGGGAGTCAGAACTCAGAGACCTTGCCATTTCCCTTCCTTTACCAAAATCCCATGGCATGGGTTGGAAAGCAGAGGCCATGCTGGCGTTATTCATATGCTTGAAGCCTGGACTAAGGTGACATCATGGCGATGACATCAGTCAGCAAGATCAGTGATGGCTTGCATTTTAGAACATTTTCCCGGTCTGGACCAAGTGGGATCCTTCAGAAACTGAAATGCACATAAAATTATTCCCAAGACTCTGCAGAATACAATAAATTCAGTAGGATGCACATTCCAGCAAATCTTATCCCAGGGAGTATAGCAACGAATTCTACCACTTAGGCTTAAAAGGCAGCAATGACATTAGCATTTGCTGTTAAATCCCACCTGACTTTTTCAAGGACTTCTCCACCATCACTGCTGTTCTGGTGGACTAGGGCCAGTGTCACTGCTGCTCCTTCTCCATGGGTGCTCCCAGTGGCACTCAGCTACCTGAGCCCTCTGCAGGCAGGAGGCCTCAAGCAAATGGCATTGTGGCATTGATTTCCACAACTCCTTTTCATTTGCTAATGTGACCATAATACAGCCTTCAGAGACTCAGGTGCATGGTTCTCAAGGTACACCACAATTCATTCTTTCAGCACAACACAAATGAATTGATGGTTCATATGAATGCCTATGTCCAAATGAGAGATGCTATTCTTTCCTTTTTTTCTTTAGTCTGCCTATTAAAAGCTCTCACACGCAGCAAGCACTCAGGTCTTACAAATACAGTATCCTTGGCAATCCATGTTGCATGAACCAAAGAAGAGTTTGAAACCCACACAAGCAAACACATTTGGACCAAAGGATGAAATTAAATACATAACACCTGGATTCATCCACAGGGACCTCAGAGCAGCAGGCAGTCTTGTTTACCATATACACGCTGTAATTTTGGGACATAGAGCAGGGACTTAAGGATTGTACTTGGGCCTTTATTGTGAGTACCCTCACTTTTGTCAGTTTAAAGATGGAACCAGTGCATTAGCTGAAGGGATTGTATGTGTGTGTGGTTTAAATACGCATTTAATACAGCTCCTGGGAAAGCTAATGGAGCTGCCTTGGGGAGTTTAGCAAACTCCCAGTGCGCTCTGCATAAATCTTCTTTAGCTGCAGGTGAACAAAAAGTTATGTTAAGAGCAAAAGTGAAGGTAACAGCTGCTGAATCCCTTTTGCTGGCCTACGGAGAATTGCTACTGTATGTTACCAGCTGATTGGTGATTTCTTAACCTCTACTACCATGTAAAAATAAGAGGAAAAAATGAAGGTTTAGGGGAAGAATTTCTGTCCTAGAATTTTCTCTTATTCACCAAGGACAGTAGGTTAAAAAAATAATTTGGAAAGAAATTCAGCTAGAAAATGGCCAGGACACTACAAATGCAGTTTTATAAGACTCTTTCTTCTTACTTTCCTTTTTTTTTTCTTGAAGATAACTTGGTTTTATACTTTACTGTCTTATTAACAGAATGCATTTTGGAAGTCTGCCACTGTTAACAGTATCAGAAGGATTTAGGGCTGCTGAAATACACTTGAAGATTTAATTCTGCTGACTTCAGCTCTGATCCGAAGTAAAAACTGTAACCATAGATTAAATGTTTAGCGCCAGATATTGCAATTGCTGCTTCTTGTCATAAATCCTTGTGTCTATTGCTGTTTCAGACAGCTCTCTGTGGGCCCTTGGCAGTGCATGCAGCACAATGCTTGTGTTGTATAAGGTTCTTCACCAGGGGCCAATTCTTGAAGTCCTCTCTCCATCCTTCCTCATAAAACTCCCAGTTGCCTGAGTAAGAACCTTGAGACATAGCAGTGCAAGGCTGCCCTGCACACATAATTCCCACGCGACACTGAAAACCAAGATAACCTCCTGCTTTTTGTAATGCCTGATCTTTGGTTTTCAGAAAGAGTATTCCAAGGGTGGGAGGGAACAGGCCTTTTCAGACTTTATTAATCTCTTAGGAGAGCCAACTAATAAAAGCAAATAATCAACAGAAAATTAGATTGTCATGATGAAAATTAACTAATGTGGTCATTCATACACTAGAATATCTGGTTAAAAGTTTAAGGGCTACCTCCCTCTCTTAGTTCTAATTTTATAGCTCTCAGTAGACTCCTTTTTCGGACTTCAGCAGCCATTGACATTTTAATCTTTTTAATGCGGTCATCTGATTTACACGTGGGGTTCGCTTTTTCATAGCGAGCAGTTCTCCACTCATTGCTTATTGCACTCAAATAAAGTTATAATAAGAATACATTTCAATAGTCCCTGGTCCAAAACTGGTGCCTGTCTTCCCTGACCTTGGGTAGATTTATCGTATTGTAAATCTCAGCACACAAGCTTTACTTTTTTTACTACTAAAATTTTAATGTCAAGGGTATAACCCAAAATAGTTTCAAGGCATCTCATAATACCAATCATATTGACCTGTGAGAAGATCTTGGCACCCTAATTCTTCTAAAGAAAAGAAAAAAAAAAGGAAAAAAATAAAATCAAGGCTAAGAAGATGGCACACACTAAAAGAAAAAAACAAACCTCTGGTGTTCCCACACCAGCATCATGGCCACATGTAGAGATTGGGATGAAAGGCAGTGAGGTATAAGCCTTTGTCTGCACTCTTAGGTGGTGGCCTGATGTTGAAATTTTTATGCCTTCGGGAAGGAGAAAAAAACAAAAATGAGAAAAAAAAAATAGGTCAGAATGTCAAGTGGAAGGTCAGTAACACTACCCCAGCCCAGGTAACCCATAAATTAAGTAAAAATTATCCACTCAACTAGCTGGATATCTGTATTTCACTTACAATCTCTGGGACTGGAAAATCTGTCTTATGCTCTATCCTAGTAGTTGGGAAGGAGCAGCTCAGAATTTGGCAAATTTGGTTTAAACAAATTTTTATTTTTATTTGAGCTCTTGGAGCTTTGTCATGATAGTATAGCGATAACCTCCTGCTGGATCATCTGTCCTTCTTGCATATGTTCATGTTCACTTAGGTACTTCAAGTGGTTGCATGTAGCCCTCTCACACTTCATCTGCTGTTTTTTTAGCATCATATAAGACCTATATAGAAAAAAAAAAAATCATCAAACTTGTTTCGTATGGCCATGCCAGTCCCAAAGCATGCAGATAAAAGAAACTGAACAGTGATGCACTCAGCACAGATCCAGTGCAGGAGGCAATAATTTCCTTTGTTCCTTTCCCATGTGAGCAAACTAGTCTTTTATTAATTCTCTACCCTATCTCCATTTAGTCTTATAGAGAGTGCCAGAGAGAAGCTGGGAATATAATGCTTTCCTCTCTTTTTTGCTACAGGTTATATAAAATGGATATTGCATTCAGTGCAGATGGGGTGACATTGTCATTCATCAGTTCCCCAAATTGGCTGCTTGGCAGACAGAATTATTTAAGTAAAACTGAAGTAATTTTCAAAATTGAAACTTAAGCTGTTTAGTGACATAAGCCAAGAGCAGTTTTTCTTGGGCCCCCAACACTTCCTTGGCTCACATACACAGTTCAGCTATTTTCATTCCTATCAATTAGCTCAATCTCCATGGATGTGAGGAAGGGCTAGAGCAGCGCGGCTTCTTTGATGCAATTTCATGTATACATATGGAACATCTGTTACTCCAGGAGTCTTGCCGTCACTTCCATTATATGGAGAGTATTGATAGTGATAGGAACTCAGGACCTGATGGGCCATTTTCTTCTGAGCTTCACACAGAAATGCCTTGGCAGAAAGCCGTGTGCGAGGGAATACCCCTCCAAACAAAGGAAGCACGCTGTGGCAAAGCCCTGCAAAGGGGCCCAGGGAAAATAAAATGGGTAGGAGTGTGTTCCCTTCTTCCCCTGCTCCACTCCTCCTGACCATTTGGGTGTTTGACACCTTCAATGAAAATGCAAATAACACTGACACAGGGTTTCTTGACACCAGGCTTGGGGTACTCCAGCTGGTCCACTGAAAATAAAGGGCTCGAGGAAGGTGCTTTGTCTTTAACAGCCTCTTGCTATCAGGCCACTATTTTTTTGGGGGGGTAGGGGGAGCTATAAAAGGTTTTTCTTCTGTATTTCTTTCCAGACAGCATATATTCTACTTGTATTGATGCGCCAGAGGCTATCATTACCAACAACTCAGGTAAACATCTTCAGCCAATTATTAACCTGTGATGGAAAGATAATATTTTCTCCCCTTCTTGGTACCTTTTATTTATCCTTAATACTTTCCAGGGAAATATCTGAGAGCTCTTGTTTTTCATCTTATAATTTGGTCAGGAGGATAGGTTAAGAGTCTAAGATTGCTGCCCCAAATCCCAGAACTTGGTTAAGTGTGATTTAAGTGGCAATTAAAATGTTATGCTAGACTTCAGTATACAACGAGCTTCTGTCTGTCATTTAGCACACCTACCCATTCCCTAATTTCAGAAAGGGCCTGATGAATGGTTTCAAGGACCGCTCAAGAAATATTTGACAGGTACCTGCTCTCTATCATAGATTGGCACTACTTTAATAACCACTACATTTCCAGCTTGTTTGGGTACTTTAGTCTCTAAGCAACCTTCTTTGTAGAGAAACTCAGACTGCACTCGTACATAGGCAACCTACCTGCAGTCTTCATGAACTATTGGGTGGTGAGAAAATGCCACTGGTGCAAGCAGAAACCCCACAGTCTCTGTCAGGGCACCTTGTGATCCTAGATCTTGTCAACTTCGGGGAGCAATCAGCATTTGTGCTCTGGTACATAAAGAAAATGAAAAGATCTAACATTTCTTACAATGTTTCACAGATTGACTTAACTGAGACGTGCCACTCTGATTTGAGATATTTTGTTAGAGAAAATTTTCAAACGGAGGAAAAAGTGCCTTGGAAAAAAAAAAAAAAAAAAAAAAAAAAAAAAAAAAAAACTTTAATGGAATATTTCAGTTATTCTTTTCAAACAGCATTTCACTGAAATCAATACACTGCTGCAGAAGTGTTTGCTTTTTATCTACTGACATTTTTCCTTCTAAAAGTTTCCAGCCAAAAATTTTCTACTCATGTATCACTATTGCAGCAGGAATATTTGTAACTGTGGTTTGAATTTATGTGAGATGCTTTTAGTCTGACTCTTCAACCCACTTAGATTGAGGCAGACTCTTGTATAATTTGAGACATTCCACAGTGTTTATCTCTGGGTTGGTGAAATGCATTAGAAGGACAGTTTTAAATTATTGATTCTTGAGTTATGTTGCTGCTATACATTTCTGCATTTTCTCAAAATAGGTTAATTATTTCTTGTCACCTCCCACATAATATTAAATACTGTGAAGCCAGTTATGTACAAAAAATGTGGGGCTTGCTTTTTGATTGGGGTTTTAAAGAAGTTCATATAGTGAAGCACAAAAAATACAGAAGAGATGTAGCCTTCACCAATATCAGTTTTCTCAACAGACTCTCTAACCTTGGACTCTGCATATGGAGTCACTATAGTAAATCTAGCATGCTAGCTCTGCTATACTCTGTGTGTGTGTGTATATATATATATATATATATATATATATATATATGCATGAATATATACTGAATGTTAACTGAATATGGAGAGAGAACCTAGATGGCAAACAGTGCCTGGCATTGATGGTGTATTACTGAGAGACCTGCTTCTTCATAAGTATATTTTCTATTCCTATATGTCAGTTATAATTTAGTGGGTTAAGTGACTTGGAACCTGCTGTGCTCTTTGGAGGCTGCAGGTCCAAAGACGTGTCTAACCCATCATTACAGTATCTTTGAACTACCAGAGCAGGGCTAGTATATTTAGGCATGAGCTCAATGTAAAGCTGCCAGACATAATCATTCTTCCAGCTTCTTCTTTCCATGGAGCAACACGTGGAAATAGTCTTGTAGTGGCCTTTACTTCACTTAAATTATAAGCATCTGTCCCTGATCAGTTTTGAGAAGTACTTATAATTATCAATCATTACCTGAAACTGAAAATAACCGAAGATTTGTTGGTAATTGCATTCTGTTCTTTGGTTTTATTGTTATTTTTCATTGTTTCTTTTTTGTTGCTGTTTGTGTCTCCCTGGAATTGTCTATGAGCAAAATTATCTGGGAAAGAACCTTGTCATTTGGTTATGAAGCACCAATAAACCTGAACAGCATTTTTTTTTTGTCTACACTGAATAGCCTTTGCTATGTATTAGCCCAGTGCCATTACAGATTCAAACTCCATATATATATTGTTCATGGCCCTTTGTGTCATCAGGAAATTAAAGTTTGCAGCTGGCCTCTTCATCTTAGTTAATCATGCGAACATGAAATCCTTAAAGGTCCACGCAATGGTCCCTGCGGGGGCCCCACTCAACACTTCTCTGCAGCGTGACATTGTTTTTCAGCTGTGGTTTTATCTTCTCCCCTCTTCTGTTCTGAGCTCCTGCTGCTTTTAGCTTCAGTAGCAGACTGTCATGTGGCACTTTATCATGGGCTGTCCAGAGCACCACAGTAGCCATGCCCCTTCGCCACGTACCACAACCTGCTTGAAAGTTTAGGAGGTTAGAGATGAAGTCTCTCCTGCTCTCACTACCCTGTTTTCCTGCCTTCAGTCCTGCCTTGGCAGAGAATGGCAAAAAAAGGTCTGAGTATAACTTGAACTGTGTCTTATACAAGGTTGCAGGGTAATGGTTTACGGGCTTAGTTTCTCCTGCCTGTAATTTATGCTGTGGTTGCTTGTTTTCTAAGAACTCACTTAAATTATGACAATAAATCAAAGATTTCCTTCCAGATGTCTTTTAACATCTAGCATCATTTCCTCCAGGTCCTGGACATGTCCTAGATTTTAGTTTCCTTAGGTAATTTCCTCCACTGGCCTTAGTGACCCTGACACAGGCTGACCTGTAGTTAACTTTGTCTCCCTTTTTAAGATTTGGTTTGAAGAAGTCAGTCAATACCTCATTTAAAGAGAGTGGGGGGAGGTGGGAGTGAAGGAAAGCCTTCACTAGCTTCTTCTTTTTCATTTCCTGTGCCATTGTATTCTAACTTTCTCCCTGACTGATTTCCACCCTCTTGCAGGTGATGAGAAAAATCTCTTCCTATTTGTTTTCTTTCTTTTTTTTTCTTTGCTGTAGCTCCTTTAAAATTTTTTATTAGCTTTTCCTTACCTCTTGATACATAACATACATGTGAAAGACTTAAAGGGCTTTTTCTTTACCATCAGATTTCTCCAGAGTTGTTAATATTTTTCTCTTTACCACTGAGAAAGCCATTTTGTCATTTTAAAGATCACAGCTACTTTTATAGAGCTCTAATCTTTTGGGCTCTAATCCAACAAATCTTTTAAGCATGTGCTTAACTTCAGACACGTGAGCGGTTGTATTGAACTCAATGGAGCTAGTCAGGTGCTTAAAGTTAAGCAGATGATTAAGTGCTTTGTTTGGCTGGCCTTCCAGAGTGCTGTCCCTCAGGAGCCCCTTCGCCAACAGCCTGCACAGAGCTACCAGCGGGCGGGTGTTCTTGCTGCACACAAGAGGCAGGCATTGTAGCAGAGAGGGGAGGATCCTGTGGTGCAGGATCCTCCCAAAAGTTTTAGGAGACTATCTTTATTTTCAGTTACCGATTTTAATATAATGCATGCCTTTGCACGTGGTACCTTCTGACCTCGAGGCGTCTGCAATTTAAGTGATACAGACATGGGCCAAGGAGGAGAGGAACCAAAACAGATGAAGCAAGAAAGATGATACAAAGACAGCCATACGGGTCTGATTTCACACGGACATGCAGCTTCTTGCGCTCCTTCCCCCACTGATTTCAGAGACCCTTGTGTGCTCAGTCCTTACCTGGAAGTATTCAGCATCTTGCAGGATCATAACCTGGTCTTATTTGTGTATTTATTTATTTAGTCTTTCTCTTTCAGCTGCCCATATTCTTTGCATTGCTGCTGAGAGGTGAGAAGATGACCCACCCTCACCAGGCGCTAGGTTCATCATTGCCTGCCACAGTTGCTGCCCACTACATCCAGAGTAAAAAGGTGCTCTTGCAACTGCTTGAGACCAGGGGGACAAGACAGGAGCTAAGTCCCCTTTGCCCTGAGGCAGAGGGAGGACACTGGCATGGCAGCACTACTCCATCACAGTTTTATCTTAGCTACTTCCACCTGCCTGAGAACCGAGCTGTTGCTGCAGCTGCTTTGTGGCACCAAAGGATGTGCATTTACCAGGGAAGTCAGGTTGTCAGTAGCAGTTTGGGTGCTCAGAAGAACAAGGAACTGCATTCAACAGCCTGGGAAAGGCTTCTCCGGATATATATATAAACCTCTTAAAATGATGCTTTGTAAAACTGCACATGGTAAACGACTCCTGTATCAGCTAAACTGTCTGTCTATAGTTGTGCTGGTTTGGAGGTTGCGAACAAGCTGGCTGGTGATTCTGTGTGCTCTGTCAAGCCAGTTAATCCTGAGGACACTCCTTTCTCTGAGGCCTGGCCGGATAAAGAAATCATCGTCACTAAATAAATGGGATAAGTCTGAAACAAACTATCAGATGTTCCCCTGGACAAGTCATTTTGGTGTTCCTCACAGATATGGTCTTGAATGTTCTTTACATAAAGGCTGTTTCACATCAGTTTCATTCCTGCCTCTCTAGGGGCTTCTCTATTTGTCAGAGACTGTACACAGAAACGTGTCCCTTTAAGTTAGGGGAGGAATTCCCTCAGCTGGCAGCAGTCATAAGATCCCTTATTCATACTGAGGTAGCAGCCAGGAGGCTCCATCCGCGACCAAGACCCAGTTGTACCGGTGCCTACCAACGTTTCTCTTCAATCACTGAAGGAAAAAATGTTAACAGCGTCTGTCTTCTTCTGCAGGTTGGCTACTAGGAATAGGGAAAGGCTTGAGTAATACCCCTTTAAAATAATTTATACTGACTTCAGACTAGAGAAACTACCAAAGCAGGAATGGAAACAGAATGGGGCCCATGGTGACAGCAGCAACTTCATCATTATTTCAGGGAAGATAATGCGTCACTCTTCTGTATTGGTAGGCTGGCATCTCTTCTTGTTGTATGACCCTAATTAATTTATGTAGTATGCATCATGGGGGAAGACAAGATCCATATTGAAGCCTTTGTAATGGGATTTTACCCTGTGCCAGACAGAAATAATTAACTATATTTTTTTCAGTTTCAGTTGCTCTTCCTTAAAAGATTTATATTAGGAAGGTGAAATCATACACAGTCACACCTTGTCCGTACAAGATTTTCTTATCTCCTGTGACAGAATTAAATGCTACACTTTGTCTCTAGCAAATGCTAATATCCCTATGCCTAGCACCAAACTAAAAGTCACTCTGAGCATACTGTTCTTCATGGCATTATCAGGGCTGCGATCATTGGATAGCCTCTGCCATCCTGTATTCACTTGCATTTCCTCTATCCATGTTTACTTCGATTTCTACAGGTATATCCTATTGAGTGTATGGTGAATAGGGAGGGTGTTTATGCAGTGTGTACAGACAGCACCAAGATCATCAGAAACAGGGGAGGAGAGGGAGAACACCAGTACTCTTCTAAACTAATGAAAGGAGAATACATCTTCACATAAACCATAGCAGAACTGTAAAAGTCCTTGTGGTTAAAGGGCTACAAGGATTAAAACCAAAATAAAGAAAAATGATTGGATTTTTAGCTCCTGAGTTTGTCCCTTGAGGGTTAAGAAATAGAAAGACTTCCTCTGCCTGTGGCGGACTCTGGGCTGTGGCAGGTGGTGTCAGGTGAGAGTTCAAGGGCAATTTCTTTCTTCTGCCCTGGTCTCAGCTGTGCTGGCAAAGAGGATATCATCCAAGACCTTGTCACCTTCTCTCTGGGGACAGCTTCTGTTCTGCTCCCCTCCAGACACTCCAGCTCAACATGATCCTTCTCTAACTCATCTTCATGTAGTCATGAAGACCAGTAACAAGCTCAAGTGCTTCAAGACTGGATCAAGAGAAGCTTCATGACGAGTTTAGCTGTCAGGGCTGGGGCAGGAGTCAGCAGGCAGCTGGGCATGGGCTGGGGACAGCAAGTGCTGCAGACAACATGGGTCTTTGCAAGGGGGTGTTTGGGTATGCTCCCAGAGGAGGTGGTGGTCCAGCAGCAGTGTTGCCTGGAGTTACTGGTACTGTGGTGGGCATGGTGGGAAAAAGCTGCATCACCAAACTCCCCATCCCTGGGGGCTGCATCCAGCCCTGCTGTAGGCACTGCTCATGCTAACAGCACTGAGAGCTGTGCCTGCCATTCCCTAAGTGTAAAATGTGCAGGAAATTTATCCTATTATACCAAAATTGTGGTCATTCTCCACACCCCTGGCACCTGTATTTTGTTTCTAATGACTAGTTTGTCCTCTCTCTAGCTGGGATAAACTACACAAAAACTCTCTCACAGGCACCACTTCTCTCTATTCTGCCTGACTTCTGGCTGTCTCAAGTGATCCTGAACCAGAAATAAAGCCTGCACTACTAATGTGAGACAACCTCACGGTCCCTAATATATCGTACCTCTTTAAAACCTATAGCCATTCATTTCTCTTACACATCCATGATAGGATCTCACTGTAGCATTCCAGGCTACCCCTATCTCACTTAAGCCTTATATGTCTTAACTTTTGTCCTTGGCATCCAGACAATTCTTCTATTCTCAGGATGCTTTCTGCTGCACTTCCTGTCTATAAAAATGCGCTCAGGGAGTCTATCACTCTTCCAGCCTACTCCTTCCCCTTTCCAGAGCTTCCCCTTCTCTTACCATACCAAGCAATTATTCTTATTAATTATTCCAGCTAACAGTAATTATCAGCAGCATGCACCCCCAGCCACATTAATAACAGCAGTCTCTAGGACACTGAGGAATTGGCTGAAAAGATTCACTTTGCTACTTGGATTGCATAGGAAGACAAATTCCTTTTCTCCCCTGTGTGTCTATTTTGGAGGGGGGGGAGGGGGTGGTGTCTTACCACTTTCTTGTTTTAAGATGGGCAGAAAGAGGGCAGATGAAGAAGCAAGGACTTACTGTATAGGCATTGCCTAAGAAGAGTCAAAAGAATAGAGATCCAAGGTGTAGTCTGTGGATTTTGTACATGGTTTCTAAGCAGTGGCATTAATTGATTTTATATATATATATATATATTTGTTTGTTTTGTTGTGTTTTGTTTTTTGTTTTTTTTTGTTTTTTTTTTTTTTGTAGCTTCTGATATTTATGGGCCAAATACTGAAATTTCTGCTTGGGCTCCAATAATCTGGGGTCTGCCTCAGGGTTAGAACTTCGAATTGTTTTCATCTGTTCCACAGGCACAACTACAATTCAGCAGCAAATGGAATAAAATTTGGCCATGTTTCATCATCTGTAATTTGTCAATATTTTTCATCTCACTGCTGAAAAGCACTGAAGTTTTTAAAAGTGATATTTCTTTAGTGCAAAAGAAGAACAATGAAAAAAAGTAAAAATATTTTTAAAAGAGATAAATGAAAAAAGAAACCCCTACTGCAAAATGAGAGAGTTAAATTTTTTTTTTTCTCTCAAAATTGCTTACCATTTGCTTAAGCTGCAAAGTTTTTAATCACATTCTAGTGAAAATAGAGCGCTCTGGCTAAATTCCTTCAAACCCAATAAAGCAGATGACTGGGAACCATAATGGAATTGATGCTGTCAAGTGCATTTGCTTTTTTAATGCTAACATGTTTTTGGTTATTAAGAAACAAAAAAACAAGTGGTATATGATCAACATAGCTTCTGACAGGGGCATTGGAACCCATCTGGCTTATGGATCCCCCACTTTTTTTTATTAGCCTGAGATTATAAAGTTGTAACACTGTAGTTTAGCTTCTGGCTTCTGCAATTGTAAATTGGCAAAGGGCTAACTATAAGGTGTGAGTTTCTGAAAACTAAAATACGATACTGAACCCAGTGCATACCACACAGGCCTGCAGCAGATGTACTGGATGAGGGATATACAGTAGCGCTGTCAAAATGTTACTGATTGGTTCCAACTGAGTAGCTCTAGACATAAACCAGCTTTCAAAAGCAACAGATGAGATAAAAATGTCAGAAATTACCATTAAAGGATGATGCCATATATTACTTAATGAAGTCACACAAGGCAAAAATAATACCAAGTATCCTCCAGTAGTAATGGATGTACTCCATGAACATTAGCTCCACAGTTGTCAATATCTGTGGTGAAAAAAAAAAAAAAAAAAAAAGCCTAAGCCCTTTAACATAGAGAGGTTTTGTTCTCTCTTTTGCTTCATTAGTGTAGCTTACCACCACAAAACTGGTTGTATTGAGAAAGATTGCCCCATTATCAAATAATTAGGACTGCCTTAGCAGGTGCATACACTTACCTTTGTAATTAAATCCTTGTTAAAACACCAAAATCCAGAGAATTTAAATGGTTACCTGATCCCAGAGGAGGTAGCCCAAAAAGTTATTCTGTAAGGTAGACATCATCTGGGAGCAAGGATACTGAGCAGAGAATCTTTTCCTCATGGGACGTTGATGAAGCACATCTGCACACATCATGTGATGCAACAAAAATTGCAATGACAATACTAGACAAACACCTACTGTACAAGAAGCCAGAGAAACCAAGCATAAGCCTGCACAGAATCATATGCTCTATAATGGAGTTTTCACAGCTTTGCTAGTTTTAGAGTTACAATCAAAAGTAAAGATGGTGATCCTCGTTTTTAATAATTCTTTTAAATATTTGCCTGATTTGCTACATTCTACCATGAGTCCAGGAGACTTATTCCTGAACTTCTGAAATCTTACCACAGTGGAACAACAATGGTTATACAGCTACATGTACAGCTATGTTAGAAGAGCTCAGAGTCCTAATGAAATCTGAAGGAAAATAATTGAAGTTGCAGTAATCTCACAGGGTCATAAAAATCACGTTTCTAATATTTTATAGATACATTTATATATTCCTGTGTTGTATGTTCTACACATTTACAGATCTGTGAATGTCTATATTAATAAAATATGCCAGAGAGTGGATTAGCCAGTCTATTACAACAAATTATCTCTGTTCAGTTGGCACTCTCATTGTCCTCACCAGAACTGATCAACCATGTGTGACGTAATTAGCTACTTGCCTAGAGGTGTAGCAATGCTTTTACCATAAAGAACACTGAACAAGCTCTCATTCTACTGGCTACTTGTATCCAGCCTTTGAGTTTGGATCAGAAACCCCAGTCAAACTCTAGTTTCCAAAAGCCAGAGAGAAAACCGTAAGATTGGAATAGATTAGTTTTCCACCTCTCAGAACTCTGTTGACCAGAACAGTAGGGTCCAACATGAAAAAATAATTTACAAGATCTGTGCATACTCATTGACTTCAGCCTGTGTTCAAAGTTGTAGATTCAGTGCTGACAAAAGTGCCCTCATATTTTAGATATGAAATGTCTATAGAACAGTCAGCTGCTGGAATGATGTTCTTAGATAAATGGAGTTAGTCCTGGAAATCAATTTAGACAAATCTGCAGCAGTGCTGGTATTGGAATTCACCAACTCGCTACATAATTTGAATAAATGGGAAAAGAGATGACTCCTGAGAGTAGCACTGGCAGCCAAAAGAATTATACTGATGGACTGGAAAAGCAAAGCCATGCCATGTATTGATTTATGGACTATTGCCCTTCTGGATATAGCTAAATGTGAAAGAACTCCCTTTATTCATACTAATAAAATGGACATCAATGCTCTCAAACAAAAACTGCTGGTGAAGTTGTATTGTGAATAGCTGGCAAGTGGGATGGTCTTCTTTCATTTGCCCATCACACATGCTCTGTGAACTGGTGAAATTCGAGACACACAGAAAACAACAGGGACTTTTTCTAGAGTTGTTTCATGTGTTTGTTTGGGATTTTTTTCCATTCAAAATGATTTCATTTGTCTTTTTGTGTTTCTTTTTCTTTCTTCTAGAATCTCTTGCTGTAAATCACAACTTAAGATAGTACATTATCACTTAATAGATGTGGTCCTATGATAGTCGATTTTCAGCTTTTTGGAGACAAGAGCCTTTTTTTCTGACTTAAAAATTCTAGGCAATGCTAAAGTTGCACAAACATAGCACAACACTAGTTCTACCCCTTCTGTGACACCATTATCACTGTGATCTCCCTGTCCGACCCACCAAAGTTAGGTTAACCCCCAATATGAGAAGACCCCTACAAACCAGCTTTCACTCCCTCAGCCAAGCCAGTGTTGTCCCTTAGGCCTTGTTTATCTTCAGAGGACCCTCTGAAGATTTCCTGGTCTCTGCAAGTTCATCTCCATCAATACAAGCAATATGGGAGACCTACTGTAGCCTGGCTGCTGCCAGAATTTTTAATGCTATATTGATTAAACTGCTATGAGTGGGATGAAATTATGTGGTATTAGTTGTGCTGGCAACTGGTTTACCTCCGGGATTCTCATGTTGCTAGTGCTGGTGGAGCTAAGCCAGAACTAGGAACACTGGGAAATTAAAAAAAAAAAAAAAAAAAAAAAAAAAAAAAAAAAAAAAAGTAAAATTAAGCCCTTGCGTAGACATGACCTTGGTTGTTGAAACTTAATGTCACAAAATGAATAGACCTTTTGGAGTCTGTGACACTGTTGTGTTCGGTGACAGGCCCTGTCCTTCTTCCCAGCAGAAAGGAGGGAGCCCTGCCTAGGAAGCCCTGAGTCAGAGCCAGCACCAAGCACAGATGTGAGTCAAGAAGAAAACTGAGCTGTTTGCTTCAGCTTTTGAGGAGCTAATGAGGTAGCAAGGTCAGTTCTGGGATATACGGGTAAGTATTGGTGTAGCCTTGCCCCGTTGTTATGCCCTTTCCTAAAACATTCCCCCCGACTGCTGTCAGAGACAACGGCCCTTGGTCCGCCCATGTTCCCTGTGCAGCAGGACTCCTCCTGCACCCAGGGGACTGCAGGGACGTGAGTCAACCTGCTCCTGCAGGCTGCCTCTAGACATGGCAAAAGGACTGCTGAACAGCACTGTGATGAGAAATAAAACTCAGTCCCTAGAAAAAGAGAGACAAACACACTAGTCTTGCTGTGACTACAGTGACTACACCACCTGTGAAGTGCTTAAACATTACTGAGGTGCTTGTAAAGCTCAGTGTAAAGTCCACAAATGATTACTCCTGAAATGTTTTTGTGTTCACTTTACATTCAGAGTTCATCACTGGTATCCAGATGAACCTGAGAAAGAATTGTTACTGCCATGGTGGACTTGGTAGTGATACAAAAACACGTGATGATCAAGGATTGCTGGACAAGACAGCCTTCCACCCTTCTTGAGATATAACAGGTACACAGTCTGCTTCAGACACTTACCCCAGTGCTTACAAGAGAAGCACGTTGTCTGAGTAAGGTTTCCCCAGGGCTTTCTGCAAAATGCAGATCACAATTGTCATTGTATTCTAGGCTAGCTAATATCTCTAATGATATAACTTACGGGGTGACTACTTCTAAGGCTACACTACTTATCCTGTGTGAAGACAGAAAGGTAAAGGATATAATAAGTTTGTTAAAATTAAACCAAGCACAGATGAGCAATGCAATTTGTAAATAAAGAACAAAGTTTAAGCTTCAGTCAAGCTGAAGAGAGAAAAGCTTTGCACTGAAGCTTTTATAGGTGGGAAAGAGAATTGAGAGAATCTAATGACACCAAATACTTGCTACGTTATTGCTTATTCTAGTGCAACATAATTTCAAAATTTCAAGAAAAATGCACCAACTGTGCCTTATAGATCGAAAAGAGAGAAAAAGTCCAACATTTTAAATTTCTTTGTTGACAAAATACACCTCCAAAATACCTGGGGCTAGATGGTTGCAGAGCTTAGAGTGATATTACAAAACCCGTCACGTCCAAGTCATTGGCTGAAGTTGAGCCTGAATGGCTAATGAAATGACTGAAAATTATTGTCAGCTGAGAGGTCTTCAGTGGCCTGTGACAATTGCAGTCTGTGATGTAGAACGGTGGCTGCCATTTTAAGTGTACAGACACACTGCACTCAGGGTAGGACACCAGAAGAAAGAATTAAAAATTCATTCAGGCTGTAGGATGGATGGACTGGAGCAGATGAAAGATGGAGATGGGTCAGGGCATTGGAGTTAACATCTTCCTTTCATCAAATGAGCCACAGCATTGTAACAAACACCTCAGGAAATCAGAAGAAAAATCTGCTTTAGCAGAATTGTTCAGTAGTCATTGTGAGGAGTGTTTACCTTTTGAATTTTACAGTGGTTTGGGTCTTTCTTTAGTTGTTTCCCAGGTAAAGGCTGGCCCAGCCCAGTTCTGGTACTTTTCTTATAATCTGAACTGATGACACTACAGCTTCAGAGGGAATAATTTCACTCAAGGTGATTGCAGAATATTTCCATCTATCAGTCCTGAAGCTCGAGTAAGCAAAAGATATACTGTCATTTAGCTTCCTGTTCACATATTGGAGGTAAATATAGGAACTTATCCTCAACATGTCTGAATATGTCTTATTTTCATGACACTGTGCCTATGTGGGACTTAACAATGATGGAGCAGAATCATTACGGTGTCATCGACTTCTTACAGCATAAGAGCTTTTAGAAGTCAGATTATCTTCAGAGCTATAAACTCAGGCTAATCATCTCTGCCACTTCCTGCATCGGAGCAGTGTTTGGGGATGTTGTTTTAAAAGTCTCTTCACCTTCAAACCTTGTGCAAGCAAAACCATGTTTTCCTCTCCTGTTTGGGGATGGTGGACAGGCTGACCCCACTACTGCCTTGTGCCAGTCACGCAGTAAAAATACCACTGAAGTGTGAAGCTGCAAAACCATAGGGAATCCTCTTCCCTGGACTACTCATCTCCTTTAGTACAAGCTTTGCCGAGCTCTTATTCAGCAGATGGTGTAGGAGAGATAGTCTCCAAAACCACAGAGACAAATATTTGATTTGGATGAGTACATTGAAGATTACTCACTTCTCCCCTCAAATTATCTGTGTTTTGCAGAGAGTACAAAGGGCATGGTTTGGATTGTCCCCTTTCTAATAAAAGTGATTTCTAGCCATTGGCGACTAGTACCTCCTGCAGGCCAAGCTCACTGATATCTGATACTCCGTTTGTGGTTAGGTGAGGAAAGGACATTGGCCTTGACACCTTCCTGAGGAGTCTCTGGAGCAAAATGAACTTTCATGAAAATCACCCGCCTCCAACAGCTATCCCGAAGACAGGACCATCAGGTTGGCACACACTGAAACAGTAAGTTGTGCCCTGATTTGCAGATTTCTGACTCAGGCAAAGCAGCAAACTTATTCTTCCATTCTTAAAGCACTGGTAAAGGTCATGAAAGCAGCGATGAAATGTGAACAGTAGCCTGTCTGAAAAGGCACAGGTCTACATTTGCCCCATGTCCTCTCTTCTCCCATTTTGACTGATTCTTTTACAATTCCTTGATTTCCTTCTGATCTTTACCTGTGCTGACTGCTGAGTTTTGAGGGGATGGTTTCAAGCTGTTAGAGCCAAAACCCAATGACTCACAGGATGGAAGGTGTTATCAGTCAGTCAACTGGTGTTTGTCAGGACAGAGCAGAAATGAGAGCAGGTGCTGTGAGTGGAACAGTCTATCAGCTCTGCCTTTCCTCTCCGGGCAGCAGCGGTTCTTGCTCAGTTCTTCTGAAGAGTCATAGTGCATTCTAAGGAAGGGTGGGGCTGCAGGGTTGATCATTTGGGAAAAAGCCTCAGGGAAGTCCATCACCTACTCCAGGCACTCTGTGCATGTGCATATGTTTCTGTGTGACTTCAGACTGGCCTGTCTTGAACATTTATCTCAGTGCTGACAACTCACATATTTACTTCTCTGTTTTTTCCATGGATCTTTGTAGATGTCTTTCTGGTAGATTATTGTCATTAGATTAAATACATTGCTAAAAGCAAGTGTTTCTAAGTTTCTTCCTGTCTTTGCCTTCCTCTCTTTCTGTTGACCCCTACCACCGTATATGCCATAACAAGACCATTTCCGAAACATTTCTTCTATTTCTCCCAGATTTCCAGTTTCTCAAAACCACTCTGACACTCTCCATAGAATTTAATTTACTTTTTGTTGTGATAACCACATCCCTACTATCTGCAACCCCTTCCTTTCTGCCTTCTCTGCAGCCTGTAACCAGTTCACCCTTTTCAAAACCTAGTTGCCAATATTACTATGTTACCTTCTTCCGTAGTATCTTTGAGCACAACAAATTCCAGTTTCTCATGCCTGCCTCCATGACCAATCACAGCTCCATGCAGGACTACACTCCAGTTCCTTTCGTAATGCTTCCTTCAGTGTAGCTTGTAACCCTGCAATGTTGCTTCTGCATTCATATGCATCTTCTCCTGCTCTGGTCTATGTAGAGGATGCATGTTCCATGGCAAAATATGAACCTTTCTCCTTGTATTGGTTCTTCTTTTTTAAGGTCCACAAAAGCTCACTGATACCAATCCACACTCTATTTCAACATCATAAAGGAGGGAATGAAATAAAATGTTACAATAGTCTTTCCTGTGACTGCTCCAAACTCATATGCTATTACTAGTCTTTCAAATTTCCCTGGGATAGAAGCTACCTTTAATTTTGCCATGCAGTGTTCCAAGAAAGCTGCCAGCACTTAAACTAGGAGGATAATTAATAGATGGGAAAAAGCATTTACCTTTCCATTTTGCTAATGATGTTCACATCACTTCTACATGCAACATTGAATGTAACAGGCAAGCGCTACAACTCTGACTGCATTTAACATCAGGAATGCTCTGCTCCCAAATATAGGACTCATGAACACTAAGCTGCAAGTGCAACTGCTAATAAACTGACTGTGAATATTAATTCAGTATTCTCTTTGTAATCAGAAGATTTCATCACTGCCCCACTTGCTTTACAATCATGAGAAGTAGTGAATGTATTCAAGGCAAAAAACAATGAGACAGCTTTTTTTTTTTTACAGTCTACACTTTATCACTACTTCATTGATTTTTCAGTATTTTAGCAGATACAGCACAACTGGATTAACTAGATAAGGAACCTTTCACTCTTAGGTCATCAGTTCACGCCTGAGACAGGTTGGTACTGACCAAAGGTCACTTTAGCATTATAATTTTAATAAAGACCAAGACAGAGACAGGCCTTCAACAGGCATAAAACAATGCTTTAACTTTCTTAAGCTGCCCACAGCATACACAACTAGACCAACTTTGTTGCCTGCCAAAGTCAAACTGATAGAGAGTTAGACGGTCATCTAGTTGCCAGATGTCTGGCTGTGTAACTTTCTGGCACTAAGCATTATATAGAGACAGATCTATGGATTGGATCAATTAGCATTACACTTACCATCTGACAACTGTTTGGTCGCCTTCGCCCAGTTCCTAGAGGACAGGTGTTCGCATCACAGAAATCACCATCACAATTGGTACGACTAATTGATACGGTTGTTGGCAGTCACAGCAGAGAGGACAAGGACTGAATTAGCACCGAGACCAAAGCACTGTTTCACCCCTAGAGATGGTCTCTTCAGCTCAGGATGTCCAGGGCGTTTGGAGGATGCCTTTCTGCCATCACATGTGTTGTGCTGAGCAGAATCTGCTCTGGTTTTGGATCCAGTAAATTCACCCAGCATTAAATTCAATCAGGTTTCCTGAGGAACAAGGGAAAAAAGAGAGATGGTGAGACTATTTTTAAAAATTTTTGGTTAGATGTCTTAAGAAAGACTTTATCTATGTTTTGTTTTTTTTTTTTTTCCATTTCCCCAGTATCTTCTGAAATTTATTTTGTATGGGGAAAAAAAAAAAAAGATAAAGGGAGTGCAGAGATCTTAACTGGATGTGTCATGCACCATTTCGAGGGGAAAAAAGAAAAAGTACACTTGCAGAAATACTCAAGCATTTACAGTAACTTTAGTGCTCCCTCCTTTCTTCTGTTTTACACTCCAGACAGTCATGTAAAGAGCTTCACGGGTATATTCTCTTGTGGAGCTTGTGGGTATACTTGGTGATTAGACAAATGGGGTTCTGCTTTGGCAAATGTCCATTGCTTTCCCCAGCTGACTTACAGAATATGCTATAAAATGCAAAGGAAGGCAATAAACCTCCCATCTGCAGCTGAGATTTCCACTTTGCCAAAGACCCTTTTGCTATCAGCACCTTTAACTATGACTTTCAAAGAAAAGAGAGGTGTAAATTTTTCTGTGGCAGATATTTTCACTACATTCATTAGCAGTATCAGCCCTACCCCATGTGAATTGATTTTGAATATTAATCTAAGAATGAAAAAGCCAATAATCATGTAAAGTATAAATAGATCTTCAGGCCATTATCCTATCCAAAATAGAAGGCAAGAATTTGAGCTGCTTTCCTATTCTCTTTGCACTCCAGAACAATACTATTCTTTTATGGTCTATACGTCAACTGTGCTTTATTGATTTTTAATACTTTTAGCAGATACAGCATAATTACAGCCAATAATGCAAATACGCAAGTGAGAAATGCAATTAGAAGACACCAAACACTTTGCAAGCTGGGTCAGGAAAAAATAAAAGATGAAATATTTTGTTTCAGCACTGGGATTTCCTGGTTTGGGCTTTGTATTCTTCAGAGGTTAGTGAAAACAAGAGGAATTCTGCCCTCTACTAAATTCCTATTTCCAATAATAAAGGATTAAAGAGGGGCAGATATGAGTCAAAGACATTTGCCCGAAAAAGCCCTTACATAGCAAACAGTTGCTACAACAGAAGATGTTCATTGACTGTTGCCTTAATTTGAAAGGTATCATTATCATTAATTTTGACAAGTAGCCTCTCCTTGGGGAATCCAAGACTGAGTCAGTCAGGCTTTTCCTTCAGCTCAGGTAAATAATCCCTACCCATGTGAAGAGCTCAAATGTGTTTTCTTTCACCTAACAAGAAGATCAAAACAGCTGCTTTCAGGCTGATGACTGGCTACAGAAAACAACCAGGAAAGAACAAATAAAACATAAACCTTTGCAAAAACAAAGAGAAGCAAAGTGACCAGGGTGTCACTGGCAAAATGATTCACCCCACTGTTTCCCATCAGGCATGTCAGGGCACTCCCACCACGCAGCACCTACAGACCTGAGCTGAGGCTTTTCCTCCCCTGCTCTGTGGCTACACACGTGTTACTCGTAGGAAGGGTCCCAGGAGGCTTACACAGGTACAAAAGCTGGATTCTGATCTTTCTTTCTCCTCCTGCCTGCCAGGGCTTTTATCTTCTCATATCGAGGGACAAGTTAACTCAGACTCAGCAGTGCAATGTCTCTACTTGAATAGTTCCATGTTGTAGACATTTTTAGTTCTGGCAGTAGAGTGTCCTCTTACTTAAACTTGAAAGTTTATTTTGCTGGACTAATTATTCCAAGAAAAAGACCTTGATATTCCAGTTTATCTTAATCCAGTGGGTGAAACTAAACGAGATGTTCTTGTTTTTTATTAGGGAGAGAATCATTAAGTTGGCCTGGAAAACCTCCCAGGAATTTTCTTTTTGGACATTTTTTTTCCTGAAGAAAAAAAATCCAGCTAAACTGTGAATGGTGAATCTATCTGTTTCCAAAATAAAGTACTTGTATTATAATGCACAGTGTAGTTTAGATTTTTTTTTTCCCCAGATAAATAATTCAGATTAGGAGAGAGGAATTGTAGCAATCTGTGATTGCCATGTCCCCCCAGGTAAGAAAGTTTGCCCCCAAAGCTTTCCTTTCTATAAATGCAATACTAAGAATCTGTCCCAACTGTCAGGTACTGCTTGGATATGGATAAAAGGTAAAAAGAAATAGTCCAGTTTCTGACTACTGGTACTGGACCAGACCCAGAAAATGCCTATCCTTAGGTCCCACTTTGAAACCTGAACTCCAGGGTACTGATGGCCAAACATGTCCCAGGCACTGGAGGATGCCCCTGGAGTGCTCTTGTGAGGGCTGTGATGCTGCCTGAGCTTTGCCCTTCCCTTAACTAATTTCCATCCCTCAGCCCACAGCCAGCAAGGTGCGGGGGAAGCATCCAGCTACGCATCTGTCTTCTGAACTGCCAGGGAGTGGGTGGTGAGAGGGTTTTTTCCAGCTCTTCCTTGCTCTGGAAGATTGAATGCTGCCCCCATGGTGATTTCCTGGCTGACAATCCCAGAACTGTTAGACAAGAATATAACCAGGGATCACAGAGCAAACAAAAATACTCTTTTTCCTAGAGACATCTATGGGGAGAAACTTCTTGCCCCTCAGGCAAAATACTGGTAAGTGCTCTCCCCCACCCTCTGCTGGGATGTCTCTCATGTCCTTGTCCTTCCAGAGCCGTGCCTTCTTCCTTTCTAACATATAATGTATTTGCAGAGAAAAATGCTTGTTCCTTGTCAGTATCTCCTCAAGTAATCAATTATTTATCCCCCAAATTTTTTTTTCCTATTCTCTGTTGCATTTTATATGATGATAAGATACCTGTTGTCTGTGACAGTTTTTTACTGTGAGAAAAGGAAATGAAGTTGAATGAGGGATAGACTGGCCTAAAGAAAACAGAACTCTGCTTTTGGAAAGGAAGAAAATACCTCAGTCATTTGCCATATCCCTTTTCCTCTGGTGATACAAGCCTTCATCCACATGTTCTTGGGTCTTGAGGAATCTCTGGCTTTACCATGACCAAGGGACAAATCCTGTACTCCTTACTCAGGAGACCTCTGCCAATACATGTAAAAGAGGTCTATCCTCTATTTCTCTCAGCATCTCAAGATGACATGCTACCTTGCTGTTGTGTTATTTTGTTTTGACTAACTTCACTATGTGCCTTGGGTTTACAAAACATTGTGGAGCATTTGTTCTTCTCCTCCTTTGGACAAACCGCCTTGCCAGTGATGCAAGGCATAGAAAACCAAAGTTTAAGTGGGTCAACAACTTTCAAATATATTCAGTGATGCTAACAAAGAGACAATGACAAAAGCCATGAGTAAGTCAAATCATGTTATTGCACGTATCAGAAAAACACAGTGTCATTTACATCACTTTTCTTTAAAATTTTGAAAAGCTGGTAAAGGTATCAGGTGTTCAGTTCACACACCCCTCACAAACCATGAGTTATTTTCTGTGTGAATCAGACTGTGACAGGAGGCTGCAGGTTCCCCTCTCCCCCGCCTGGTCCTGAGTTTGAAGCTTCCACTTTGTGGAAAAAGGGTGGGGTGCATACTCAGGCCAGGAGATTTGGTACGCCTTGTGCAATTCTCATCCAGAAATAACCAAGAATCTACCCAAAAGTAAATACACATTGTGTGAAGTCCTCTCCATGCCTTGGCTGTATTCTGGAGCTGCACTGCCAGGACTAAGAAAGAACTGCAGGGAGTATGGGTAGCACAGAGGCTCTGGGTTTCTAGGCAGAAATGCCTGACCTCTGGCAGATCCCCTGAGATATCCTGGTTCCCAGATCTGAACTGCTTTGCCTGTTCCAAGAGGAACAGGGGGAGGCAAGAGATAAATATACACTTAATGCCTTCCTGATGGAACCATCTGTAGAAAATTCCTCGAGGGAGTTTCCTGTCCTTTTTTGCTAGTTGTTGTGAGTAGGGAATGAACTGATCCATTGGTAGAGTTATTAGAAACTTTCCTCATCCAAAAAGCTTAAATGAATACTGTCAAATTATTTACCGCTGTCTCACTGTCTTAAAATAATATTGCAAATAAAAGAGTTATTAAAATAACAATGAACCAGAAGAAGAATGAAATTGAACAACATTGTTTATGAACAGCAGTGTGTCTCAGACAAGGCTGAAACCTGCCTCTCAAGGTGTAGCACATACAGAGTATTAGTCTGACTCCATTTACTACTTTTTCTAGTACCAAGGGAAAAAAATCCCAAACCTTCTCCTGACACATCTGAGTCCAGCACACGCCCCAAAGGCCTGCACAGTGTTAGCCTGTAGGAGACCTGTAACTATTGTATACTTGTGACAGGAATTCTGCCTTGCTCCCCCATCACAGATGCAAACACATCAGATATTAAACCTGAGAGGATAATGCTGATGCCCTGTATTGCAGGCTTCCTTTGATGGCTCCAGAGGATATAAAGGTATTTTGCCGTTTCCTCTCCTGAGGCATCTGGTTTAGTCAGGTGGTTCACAGTGCACATGGTCACATTTATTGTTTGGTTCATTCTCCATTGTGCTTCTTCCCCCTCCCCAATATTTTATCTGTCCTGGCCTTTCCCAAGGACTTTTATACAGAGCTGAAATATTTGTTTGTTTCTGGCAGTTCCATCTGGTGTTAAGAGGATGAGAAACAGGCTCATGTCACTGACACTCCCCAACCATCAGAAAGACTGTTACAACATCCCACAGTTCTGGGGTTTTATGTGTCTCCCCACCTCTAATGCATTATCAAGCATAAGTGCTACAAGATCCTGTGCAAGTCCTGGTAAATATTCTCTTGCAAAGGCATCACTACTTTTATGAAGGCCCAGCATTTCAGAAATCACATATATCCATTGTCACAATAGCCAGGTTCTGCAGACCTGAGAATGTAATAAACAAAAAAATAAAACAGGGCTAAAACCTGAAAGCTGGTTAATGTCCTCAGCAAAACCCTACCTCTCAACTGGCTGAGCAGAAGAGAGTCACAGATAGGTTATACTTTTAGGTTGCCTGAATGGTCTTTTTTTAAATTCTAACTAATGGTCTTTCTGTCACCTGTTTCAGACGAATCTCTATCTCATATCCTATTCAAAATAATCTTAAGTATTTCTACCATTGTGTCTTTCACCTTCAGTAATGCTGGGTAAAAAGACCTCTTAGTTCCCAGTTTTAGATTACACTCAAAATTCTTTCAAGCCTCTGATTCCAATTAGATGTCATCTGTGCTGGCCCCAGAAAACTACATTCCCCAATGACTATACTTAGAGGACTTTCTAGCTGAGATGACAGTTGCAGAGGTGTTGGCCAACTCTTTTAATTCCAACACAAACTCTTTCTTGACCTACTTGTAAAATATCATTTTATCAATGGATGATGGTTCAGGGATGCACTGGAGATATGCTGGAGATCACTTTTGTATCACTGAGCAGTTGTTTCTTCAGCTTGCATGGAAAGCACCAACTTTTAATCCCCATGTGCATCAGATATGGTTTACAAACAGCACTTAGGAGTCAGCACATTCATAGGCTTCCTCTGTAGGACCACACCACGATTTTCAGGTAAAAATTTTCTAGGACTCCTCCACATGTGAGTACTTCCAATCCATACTTTGTGAGATTAAGATTTTGTGAGCTTCATCTCACAAAAGTTTGTTTTATTTGTCAATCTATCTTTGGCAGTTGGTCGGGATTTATTAGAAAATCTCTGCTGTATGGACTCTGAAAAGACAGTCGAAGAACACTTTCCTAAGTTTTCTAGCTGACATACAGGGGACAACCCCCTTTTTTCATTAAGATTTAAACTGGTTAGGATAACTTATAATTTTCCATTGCATCTCAACATAAATAATAGATATTTGTACAAGATAAATATATTGCCTTTCATTTTCTATAAACCAATAACTGAAGTCGAGGGGAAAGAAAACACAAAATAAAACTAAGCACAGTTGGGAGAATCAAGGGCACACAGATTGCTTTTGCTGTGCTACTTAAAAGACTATTTTGTTAAACGCTTAGTGCCTAGAAAGATTATGTCTAGACGAATTGTCTCTAAATAGGTCTATGTGCTGTCTGTGTTTCAACGGACATCCTCAGATCCTACAGAAGATGGCCTAGAAGGTCCAGCACACCCAGGAATACTGATTGTTTAGTTAATAGCGAAATATTAAATGATCCTTTGTCTGAAGCCAGGCTGAGGAAGAGAATGTGGGCTGTTGATAAGCATGCAAGGATATCAGTCCTCATGGCAAGTCACTTCTACCAGTGAGTCAACACTGCTGGGGCTTGTTCCTTCCTGGGGGCATGTCCTTTCTACCCTTTCTCAGCCAAACCTGAAGTGGACTTAAGCTTCATTATTTTCATACATTTGTTCAAAAGGTACTTTTTTCCTCAAACTTTCCTGGCAACAAAAGAATTCCTCAGAATAGCAAAGGGAAATGTAACAGAAAAATGGGCAGGCATACAGGCAAAGTTACATCAGCTCTTAAATTCTTCCAAAATTGAATTCACACAAACAATAGCACATTAGTTGCCAAGACCAGGTTTATAATGACTGTAAATAAAAGAGATTCTATGCTGAAAAGAGATGTGTTGGGGATACATGACATTTTTGGGTTGACACAGTAGACTATTGCACAGTAGTACTGTACAATAATTACATTTACCATTTATCTTTTTATTTCCTTCTAATAATGGAATATAGCATATATGAATTTTTGTTGGAGAAAGTGTAAAGTGACATCTCCCTTTTGCTGAGAAAAGTCTTGGTTAAGTTCAAGACATCACAGTTTGATCCCTGATTTAACCATTTAATAGTAGACCTTTGTACGTGAAGATGATTGTATAGAAAATAAAGGTAGGTGTCATTGGCTTGAGGCTACTGAATAAGTAGAACCACTAGTTGCATTATTAAAAGAAGTTGTGCCTCTAATTTTTTCCTGCAGCAGGTAAAACCAAAAGATAACTCTCAAATGTCAAAACACCAGTGTTAGTGAATGTAGTGCAGGAGACAAAATTCCCAGTGCTGCTACAAGTAAAACAAATTTTAAGGAGGATTCTAGCACTTTTGTAATGATGGAATACAACCTTAGGCAATATAAATTCATAATCTCTCAGGACGAATGGCCTTTAAAAATGCAACAGATTACCCAATTCACCACTGAAACAGGATTTGCTCTGGCAGCCTTACAATGCCTATCATACATACAACAGAGCCTCTCATTAACATGATACTTGCATTATCGTTGAATTTCTCATCCAAACCTGATAGATTGTCAATAAAATCATGATAATAATAACACCTGCATTAGTCTGCCCATCTGAGTCCCCATCATTCCTTCTGCCTCCACTTTCCCTCACCGCCTCTCCACATAGGAGGTTTATGCAAGCCAGGCAGAGCAGAGAAGCCGAGAGCTGCCTTGATCAGGTGCGCAGGAATTTCTCTGTTGTTACTCAGCTGCACACAAAGCAGCGTTGCTGGCTCTGCATCCTCACCCCTCTGGTGACTGCCCCCCTTCCTGAGGGGGTTGGTGATAATAGTATGGAGGTGAAGAGGAGGACATAGCTGATGTATGGGTCAGAAGTCCTAGCAACTTGCACAGCAGTGGTGGGAGGATGCTTTGGAGGATGCAGCTGTGGGATGAGGAGAGTGTGGAGAAGGGGAAGAGGCTGGGGGCAGAGGAGTGTTTTTGCAGTGGGTTTTCATGCTGCTCCCCAGCATGAAAAGTAAGAGTTGGTCTTACTTCTCCACAGATTCTTCACTCTGTCTTCAGCTGTAACAGGCTGATGTATCACCCAAAAATGAAACTAAATAGTTCTCCTACTTAAATTCATTTTAGCAAGCAAAGTTTGATTTTTTTTTTTAAAGTAAAACAAATGACTAAGCTTAAAGTAGCCTGCTTAATTGTGACTAAAAGACATTGCCACTGGATGAATGGCTGAAAGCTTGTGTGAAATAGGTTTAATGGTTCTGCTTCGGTTATAAAAGACAAATGTTCACCTCACACCATCACTCAAGTGCACAGCACAAATTAGCATTATCTTTGTAAATATCACCATTAGTTTTCATTATTAAATTTACTTTTTTTTTCTGTCTCTTGTAAAAGTGAGAAAGATGGGATGAAACCCAAACCTGTTTTATTATTTTTAACTGTGTCTTTTACTAAAAGCATAATTTACCCAAATGAAACCTTATTGCATCTGGTCTAAGCATGCTTATGCCAAAACGCTGATGAGACTTATATAACAGCCATGATGTTAAGTTTTCAAAAAGCAATCATAAAGGAACAGATTCTTAATTGAAAGCAGGCTGCTAATAACAGCGCTCTTTCAAATAAATGTTTGCTATCAAACCGAGTGGTAAAATAATGATTTTTCTATGCATATAGATTATAAATTTGATTGGTTTACTCATTTAATGGTGATTCTGTAGATTCAGTAGTGATGAATTAGTATTTCACCCTGTATCATTCTGTAAGAGATGTGGTGACTGCACACTGGTTTGAAAGAGTTAAGATTAAAACATGCAGAAGACAAAGCAGTTTAAGTTGTGTTCAGCCTACACAGAGCAATATAAAATAAAACCCTAATATGGTCCTCTATATTTTACCTTCATCCTTCTACCTGGAACAGTTTAACTAGATGCTCTGCTGATTACCTTTACCACTGTATAATGAATTTTACTCTGCTATACATTGTGGACATTCAAGACTTACTAAATCTTCAGAGCAAAGTCTGGGTCAAAGTCTGTGCAGTGCAGATTTAAGGTCCTTTACTTGGAGTTCTGATTAGCTTTCCTCAGATGCTCATTCACTTCTGTGAGGTTTGGACTTTAATGCCATAACTGTAAAGCACAGCTTAGCTTGCTTGTGCAGAGTCAGCCATCTCCTGAGGTTTCTCTTGCAACTGCTGGAAACCAATTTGCCTCAGTCACTCCAGCTCCTCAGCTCAAACTGGCAAACTGACTGGTTCACATCACAGGACAGGGTTTTTTGGTCTTTTTTTTATACAGCTTGTTCATGAGAATAAAATATTAAGTGCCCTAGGCCCACTTTGTGTGTGTGTGTGAGTGGGTAGGATTTTTTTTTTTCTTTATGTGCTTCCATAATATACAGGAAACGAAACAAAGAATTCTGACTTTGACCAGCAAAGACATGCAAATTCAGAGAACTTCAAACCCTTCCCCTACAATACACCTCAGGAATGAGCAAGCCAAAGTCATTTAGGAAAAATCACACATGGGAAGGGACCCTGAATTTTTTAAGGGCTTTCTCCAGTTATCTTTTATCAGTCATGCTTGCCTTATTCCCTAATCACTGATTAGCACACACCACAGTGTAAAAGCCACACTTGGTGACAGTGCACATAGTGAATAACTTTGGACTGAATTTACCATTCTTCTATTGAAATTTACACCAATCAGCCTGTGCTAAAACCACATATTTGAACATTTTTTCCCCTTATTTTTAACTAGAGGTTGTACAAGCACAGAAAAGTTAGAATTTCAGCATGTCTCTACCCAGCCCATTTTCTTGTGCAAGTTCTGGCTTGACACTGGCTCATTTCAGCAATGTGTGGGTCCAGAATCTGAATCAGCCTGAACTGGGGAAGACAATCTGGGGAGGAAAAGATTAGTACAGCTATAGCGAAAGACAGAACATGATAATTCAAAATGACAAAAATGGGCATGAAGTTGTACTGCTCCAACTTTGAAACATTTGACACAAATGTTAAAAGGAGATATTTCCATGGCATCTGCATTTAGGAGAGTTATCTCCATGAATATTTCCATCCTTATTTAGTATATTTTTCATAGTAGAATGACATTATTCCCCTTGGGCCCTCAGTTTTTAATGCTGCATTGAAGGTAGAAGTAAAAGACTAAGAATCCCCTTAACACAAGTAACTTTGCATAGAGATGGCAAGAAAAAAATTGTCACCAAACAAGCATGTAGGTAAAACTGGATAAATTTTTAACACTTTTTTTTTTTTATTAATGCAATGTATTTTAAAAAGAACTATCAAACAGTCTTAGCTAGAAAAATAAAATCTTAAACCTGTGAAAATCAAACTTCATAGGAACAGAGAATCAGAAAAGATCACTTTGGTCACTAAGCCTTACCTCCTGCTATAACATAGATGACTATTGTCATGTAATCCCATTTCATAAATTGATCAGGTTCCCTGCTAGAAGTATTCAGATAAATATTCACTTCAGGCAAAGGCTGGTTTAGGTCTTTAACTGTTAGAATCTGCTTATAATATTCAGTATGCTTTTAGAATGACTTTTTAACTGTTAGAATCTGCTTCTAACATTCAGCCTAGATTTATTCCATTTGTATACATATATTTATCCTTGTAACAACACTGTCCTTTAGGTGAAATAGCCTTTTTTCTTGCCTGGCATTTACCCCCTTTATGTTTTTGCAGGAAACAATTAGCTTCCCTTTCAGCTTGTGTTTTACTGGACTGCAGGGATGATGTTTTTGTGTAGTCCCAAAGTCAGATGGGTTCTCATTCCCCTCATGGCCTTTCTGTGCCCCTCTCTCAGATGTCAGACATCCCTCCTGGACACAGGGACCCGGAGCTGCTCACAGAACTTGGAGGAGGGCCCCTTGTAGGACTGCTGACACTTCTGTGCCTCCACGGGAACTGTCATCCATGTGGGGATTACAGCTACCATTTCCATCAGTTCATCAATTTAGAGCCAGGGCATGACCAGAAAGAACTTCTCAGTCCTCTCTCTTCCCAACACCACATCTAGCTGATGAACACAATGACCTCCAAGAACACAGTTCTGCACTTTGGGTGTGGTTCTGTTTTTCTAGCTCTTTCTGCATTTATGATGTCTCCCAGATTTTTGTGACCAGTAATTTTGATTTTTTTAGCACAGTCCTACTTTTTACACCACAGTTTCAAAATGAAGTTCACAAATAAAGGCTAGGTCCTAGTAACCTTGTAAGCCCACATCCTTGCAACAGGTAACCTCATTCCAGGACTGAATCTCCCTCTTCAACACAAGCTGTTGGCATCTCCCTTTAGTTAGTTTCTCATCCACGTTATACTTTTTGAACTAATTCCCATCTTCTTCAGCTTAACTAATAATTTCCCATGTGGTACCTTATTACCTACTTTTCAGAAGTCCATAGAGATGAGACCTACTGTGTTTCTTTAGTCAAGAAAATCTGTTATCTCAGGGAAGAAATCTATCCAGTTACTCTGCCATAATCAGCTTTTGGCAAACAAACACTGCAGTCTGTCCCATCTTTCATTTACCTCAGTGTCTTTGTCCTAGAGGATTGCATACCGTTGAGATTATATTAAAATAGGGCATGTAGTTGCTGCAAGCACTTTCTCCCCTTTCTTAAAGTGGGTATTATGGGTACTATATTTGCCTTTCTTCCATTATAAGGTAAGCTAATACTTTCTTTAACAGATGGTGTGGGCAAGGAGCACACCGACAGCTATCCCCTCTCAGCTGATGGTCGGTAACTTCTTATCAGGAACTAGTTTACCTATTGCAATTTTCTTAAAGTAGTCGTGGGAAATCCCTTAAAACATAAGATCCATGTAAATACCAGCTGGACAGAGAAGCTGAGAGCAAATCCAAGGAATTCCTTCTGGAAACTCTAGAAAGAGAGGTTTAGTTTGAAGTTTGTGGTTTGTTATTTCTTATTTGGGCTACTAATAAAGTTAAGCCCTCAGAAGTGGTAAGTTTGACCTTATAGTGTCACGCTGAATATGTTTGAGGCACTGTAGAAACACCACCTGCTCACACAAAGAAATTCAAAGCCAGTCTGTCCTAAATCATGCCACTGTGTTCAGTTATTGCATATATATCCCCCAGCACAGCATGATCTTATGTATTATATATATTGCAATTAGACAAAATGGTGTGACTTAGGAATGAAGTGGCAGCCTTAATTGCTGTTTTCATTTGTTACAGAGTTGTAACTTGAACACCGAGGGTAACTAACTCTGGCAAGCCAGTTTAGGCAGAAAGGGGAGAAAGTAAAAGGGAACAAGGTGCCCCCTTACTCAGGTACCATGGCAGCTTTCAGTCCTCTCGGTGGAAGTGGCAGTGGTGGGGAAGGGCCTCGGTGGGGAGAGCCCACTCTCCACACAGGTTGTCAGCAGGACCTGCATCCCCACACTCCTCCAGCAGCTAGATGGAGAGCTTACTGCAAGCAAAACCAAAGCAGGGCTTGGAAGACTCCTGTCCCAGACCCTCGTCTGCAGAAAGGTGCCAAATGATGAACATGCCTGAAACCTAAAGTCTTTTGCAACAGTTGCTTCCATCCAGGAAAAAAATGGGTTCAAATTTGAGGCAATGGCAGGAAGGGGCCCAAGAAAAGGGATTCACCTGGAGGCAAGGGAGAGGTTTTGTTAGGTGTAGGGAGGGCACAGAACATCTGCCCGGTGGATCAAAGACTGACTCATAAACAGATTTGTGGCTGCTGTGTTCGGCTTCTGGTCTCAGCTCTAGAGCAACACAGCTATGAAATATTTTCTTTCTTAAGGGTCTGCAGCTAAGTCACTGCCAAAACCTTTGGGCTTTTCTCAGTGCTTCACCTGACTGAAGTTTGCTTGTCTAAAGACAGAGTTGAAGCCCCAGGATATGGCCCCCTGTTAATATGGTGACTGATACTGAAGCTACGTTTTCCCACAGAGTGCCTCACAGTGAGCATGTTTCTAAAAACTCTGCATAAAATGTAAACAAGGTAGAAAAGTCAAGTCTGTAATGAGCATTCTCACTGCAGAAATGATGCTCACGCCGTGATGAAACCCTTCATTCATTTGAGCTCATCTCACTTCATGATATGCATTTCTTCTTACGGTGCAGCTTCTATAAATCCATAGCCGTGTCACAGCACATGCACATAAGACATTAGCTGCAATTGAATCTGAATGTTGTCATTTAACAAAGAGGAGAATAAGATTCAGATGAAAAAAATGATTTAATGGGATTAGAAAGAACTACAGATACTCTTTGTGATTTTTACGATTGCACACTGTGTCAAGAGTTTGGTAATTTATAAAACTTCTTGATAGAAATATATGAATATACCAGTCAAAGTAATAATTAATTCCCTTGAGAAAATGCTCATTAAAAAAAATCTGATACAAAAAAGAAAATTCTAAGAAGCTAGGAGATCACAATGTAAGCTAGCTGCCAATTAAGCCTTCATGGGGTTGAGAAAGGAAAATGAAGGCAACAATATAGCTTTCTGACTGGGGATTTGATCTTCAAGATAACCTCCGAATTGCAATGTTTCACTTACTCAAAGCTCAGCTGAAATACATCCTAGCTGATTATGCCATAATACTGTACATTTATCCTCACATGTAAGGAAATATTCTATTACTCGTAAATGCAGTTAGTTATGAATGGTAGACAATAGCACCCTTTTCAGAAGAGAGTCTGTAAGGAAAGAGAGAAATTTTTAAAAATTTATTTTAATGACATTTTACTGTAAATACAGGCGTACCTTTGCTGCGTTGAGCTACGATACTTTGACTATGTATCATTAAACTTTTGTAGGACGGGTGGGGAGGGTGTAATATCTGAATATGCTGTTCCAAGCAGAGCACAGGTCTGCAACCAAAGACTAAATTTCTATATTATAAATATAGATATATATATTATAAATAAAAAATCTCATAAATATGCTTAGTTAGACAAGCTATTTAAAAGTATTCACTAATAGCCACTGTGCATGGCCAAGCAACAGCCACTCTGCGTAGAGAAAGCAGAAGTCTCTGTGACATGGCCCAGAAGATGCTTATGTCCCCTAAGTATATGGGTCACCGCTGGCACCCGTGCCCATCACCACAATTTGTACTGCTGAAAAGTGCCAGGAAATTTCCATGAAATAGAGAGCTTGTGTTAAAAATGGTGTGTTTGGAGAGCTCCTATAAAGTCCAGGTGGTTCAAATTTTCTGTGTATTTGTAAAAAATCAAATAGTATTTTTTATAAAGAAAGTTAAATTTTTCACAAATGCTTTGCAGACATAGGATAATATAACTTAAAAGCCTTCCTACAATAGAATCCAATTTTTCAACCTTCACTCACATGGAATAATACCTCTTCACAGATGTTCCCCTGATGTCTAATGGCTGTGACTCATGAGCCCTGGTGAATCACATTGGGGTGAAGTAGGTTACTCCCGGGTCCCCTGCCCTTCTCCCCACCTGGAGGGTATCTCCGAAGTGGCAGAATGGCTGCCTTCACCCTTCCTCAGCCATTGCAGTTAATCATCCAGTTAACTCATTTAAACTGTTGTTGACTGAAATTTGCCTTAATCTGCTGGGAGGTGATTTATGATTTGGCAGAGACAGGTAAGGGGTTGTCGAGGAGGCAGAGCTATGCTTCTGCTGTTACTCCAGTACAAACTGAAGTCAAGAAAGGCAGAGCAATATGGAAGTGGCTTTGAGCACACTGAGAACCAGTGGCCCTTGGCTATTAAATATGTGTGTATGAAAATGCACAAAATCAAACACTGCAAATATCCTGCCAATAGTGCAGACACTTTCATATCACAGGGTAGAAACCCACAGGTTAGGTTGGCCAAGTGCAGCGGAAATCTATTTTCCATCCATGTGTTTTTAACTCTGCAACCTATCTTTGGAAGCAAAATACATATCACTGGTGGAACCATCTGGATACTGTTGTAGATGAAACTTTACTTAGCTTATACAGAAAATTTTAAGGCCACTACACCACATTCCCTGGAGGCTCCTAAGCCTGCAGAAGCCACTAAGCTACATGCCCTCTCCTATTACCTCATGCACACGTGAGATAGAGGGATGTTCCCGGGTGTGCTGACTTTGGGCATGTTGAAGTTGGCCAAAAGGTTCTAATTACTAAGTGTCAGGATTGGATATTTAATTATGTATGGGATGACTTTGCCATTTTTTGGTAGCCACATAGGAATTGGCACCATTTTGTTCTTCATATTTATTTATCTTTTATATGGAATTATTTTCCCCCTTCAAAAGTAGAGCACAATTTATGACAATGAGAGCTGAGTATGTTACACAGTAATAAAGGTAAGCACTAACAGAATAAAGCTGTCTAAGGGGTGCTATAAATGTATCTCATTAATTTGTATGCAAAATATATTTTGGACTCTGCTCAGTGCATTGCAGGTGAAGGCTGTGTGGGAGCCAGAAATGATGCTGTGCTTCCTGGATCCTTGAAGCAGCTTTGGCCTGATCCTGGATTCAGTCTGAGACTAAGCATCATTATAACCATTGGAGAGCCCAGTGGCTCCACTTTATACCACAGATGGCAGCTGGTGCAGAAGAAACATTGCTGGCTTGAAGGAAAAGAGGAGAGAATGACAGGTTCCAGCCACTTTGCCACAACTCAGCAGCTTAAATAGGCTGCCTCTTAAAGCAGATCATCGATCAAGCCCTTGATTTCTTACTCGCTTGCTCATGGCTCAACACTTTGCTGTTCCAGGCACCCCTGCAAGGTGCAGCACACCTGGATATTGAGGGTGCAACACCATCAAGGGGAAGAAGGCTTTTTTTTTTAGTTATTAGGATTAAGGTCACTGATGCAATACAACTATTAATAGCCAACGCTACTTAGATGTATAACAGTATTTAAAATATCACATTATGTTAAACCCCCTCTGAGATGACCAAAATATTCAGGACTCCCATTTCTCCTCTGTGGACCATTGAGGCTGACTCAGAGCTCACAATGTTAATGAATACTCTGGAATATCTCAGTTACATCACTTAGAGGTATACTCACAACAGCAATGCTTACACTGTGCTTCAGTTCACATGTGTGAGCACTGTGCAGAGGTGAAGATGGCAGAGATAGGATCCTTCTGCTATTGTTCTCTTTTTTTCACAGAAAAAGTCCAGCTGGCTTTTTCCCAAGGAAAAGAAAAAAAAAGTGAAATGCTAATCCCTGTTTATCTTATGGAACTGATAATTTTTCTGTGAATGTAAACTACACACCCACACACCCACACATACACACATACACAGTTTGGTCTCAGTCCCACAGAGGAGCTACAGCTAAGCAGTTACACAGAGCCACTTGAAAGCCAGCTGAAAGTACCCATTGAGTTTGCTGAGGATTCCCCTGGGGACACCTTAGCAGTTCTGATCTTACAGCTCAAGGAGAATTGGTCGTTCCACGGCTATGGTGTCGTTCTCCCTTCTCCCCAGACGAGGATGCCTAAGGGTGACTTATGGTTGCTGCTTCCTAACTGGAGCAATAGCATTTTTTCACCTTTAGCTCATGCGTCAACTGGCTCACAAACCCAGGCATGATGTTCTGGCCCAGATTTTCTGACACATGCACACACACACATACATAAAGACCTACCTGCACGTTGTAGGAACTTCTGAATTCACATTGAGGGGTGAGGTCACTGTGCATGTGAATGTGTATAGCATACTGAAATACAGCACTTGCCATGTTAAAGGAATCTATGTCACTCCTTTGCTGAAGTCTCTAAATCAAATTTGCTAGCTCTAAAATGTTAGCTTAAGAACAACAGTAGCACAGGTTGCAGTGTTGAATGCTTTGTGGCATATCGAGGAACTCAAGTATGTCCCTAACCTGGAAATGATAAGTCACAGCCAAACATGTGTCTCGTGAAAAGCTTTCCACCCCACAGAGAGGTATGACTCTGTGCCAGAAAGTGCCATAGCCCAGTTGTCACTGTACATAAGTTATTTTCATTTGGTTCTTTTCTCCTCCAACAGAGACATCTGAAAAAAATCCAAGAACTGCGTTAAAATATATGCTGTGTTTTTGTGAAAACATGTTAGTGTTGTAATTATACACAGATTATTTAATATGTATGTGAGAATTAAAGCCCTAGATCTTAAATATTGACCATAACCCCCCCCCCCCCCCAGAGTAAACTGCCCCAACAGAAAAGACACAGCTCCAACAGTTTTTCCTACTCAGTGCAGGACTTTTCATTTTCTCCCCAATGAAGGTATAACTTAATGTAAAATCACACAGAGGCAGAACAACTCCTGCCATTCTTCTGGAAGAGGTTCACATATTTTCATTGTTCATACAGAATATGTTGGACCCACACACTGTTACTGACAAACTCAGGGACAGGCAAGTAGGCTGATTTTAATTTGTGAATTATAGACACATTAGGAGTTTAGGGAGTATTATGGTAAATATGGCAATGTTTTTGTATTGTAAATACACTTTAATAGTTGGAATTATTTCATTTCAAAAGAAAATATATAGCTGAAGGGTTAAAAATAATAAGCAATGGATGAACAGCAGCATAATAAGCAATGGATGAGCAGCAGCCTGACAAATCCAAGCAAAAGGAGAGGAAAAGAGCAGAAATGGCATTCATCTGTAGGTGTTTCTTCTGGGGAATTATCTCTAATCATCGCCTAGTCATGAGACAAGTTTTTGCCGTAATTACAAACCCAGGCCACTGTGGCTGGGCATAGTCCAGGGAGAAGGGCACTGGAAACAGTGGTTAAAAATTATGAAGAAAAAAAAATGCTGAAAAACAAAAAGAAGGAGATCTGTTCATGAAAAATATTGGAGAAGCAGCTCCTTCAGGATGAGGGAAAACAGCTTTGGAAACAAATTATGTGCCAGTTCCCATGTTATCAGAATCAGAGTGCCGAAAATGCAGTTTTATTACAGGAAAATCTGACTAAATACACAGACACAGACAAAATTCCCCAATGTAAAATCCCTAATGCCTGGTTTCTGGCAGCAAACCTGCTCCAAGCCCTGACTGGGAACCCAGCCGGGTCTGCACCTTGGGTTTTCCTGTTCTTTGTCATCTGGGAAGAAAACTCCCTCCTACACTGTCCCCACTCTCCCTCAAAGACAGCACCTTCCAGGTTATCCAGGCATCTCTCTTCAATACGTGCCTAATTCTCTAGACACCAGTACTGGGGTGTATCAGGTTACCAAGCCTTACTCATCTCACATGGCACTCAGACATCGAGCCCAGCCTCTGCCTGTGGCCTCCACCCACAGCTCAAAGGGACCCCAGGCACCCATGGTGCAGCAAGGCATTCCTCCCACTGTTCTCACCAGCTGCTGAGGGAAGGTGCAGTGCTGCCCATCACTGGCTCACAGGCATCAGAGAGCTGCAGTAAAGAGAGAAAGACCACCTCTTCCACAGCGTTTGCCTGTTCACTCCACCACTGCTCACCATTTCCAGTATTGACTTCACCCAACCAGCCCCTCACCTCCTCCTCTGTTGTTACCTCGCACCTCTCAGGTTCCATTTCCATAATGTATACCCTTGCACTCCCTGCCTTCACACTGCCCCACCTCCCTCTGTACATTGAGGTCCTAGGACCCTGCTCAGCAGAGACTCCAGTTAATCTACAGCTCTCCTGCTCTGGTGCTCACCTGTGGCAGCTTAGAGTACTACCTGACCCAGACCTCAGCTACCCATTCACCTGGCTGCAGTATTTCCCCCTTACCCCTGGTGTCATCCCATCAAGCTCGGTTTGTTCCTACAAATGTCTGGAGAATGTAGAAAACCATCCATGGGAACACTAGAAACTTGGCAGCTTAGTGTAAAAGGAATGATGGTCCCCACTCCATAAATCTCTGAACAATGAAGGAGAGAGAGAAGAAAAAAAATAACCAAAATCAAACCCCAGTGATACAGTTGTGCCCCATTCCTTAAAGGCTAACAGACAATTTATATTAGCTACCAGGGCACACTTTATGGCTGGTTTAGGATGTTTTCCACTTCCAAGAAGCCTAACCTGCGGCCCCAGCCATCAGTGCAGCATGGGAAGCAGAATGGGAGTTTAGCTGGGATGAAATAGGGACTGGCAGCAGTTGCATCTAGAAACACACTGCTGCACTGAAACGAGTAAATAATATATATAGATTGATAGACTGTTGAATTGTCTGTCGATGATGCCAAGGTTATGCACTCTGGATGCAAAAGAGTCCTGGGTTTTCACCCTGTCAGGATTCCCTGGAGATGGACTATCTTCTTTTATGCCCTTGCCCACACATTTCAGGTGCTGAGTCAGTTAAATGATTGTCATGAAGTGGTCTTTGTTCCATATTGGACTATGACAGGATATGTCACATTAAAGGTTGGCAAGCATGGAGAAGAACATCCACAAGCTCTGTGTGGAGACTCTCCCAGTAATGATTCCTGGGCAGATCAGTCCAAGAGATGCTGCAACAATACATGATATTAAATTCTTAGAACAAATTTGCCCCATCATTAGCAGTAAGCCAGCTAACTCTCTGATACATATCTTCCCTTCTGCTGACTGTGTTTAGGACTGCCTGGACCTTCACCACAGTGACAAAGCCCTGACCAGCAGGGCAGCAAGTGTCAAAGACTCGAAGACAAACATAAGGCTCATCATACTGCCTGAATGATGAAATGACCAGCTGGGACAGTGTTACAAGACTGAAATGTATGAAATGGAGATGGGTCTGGCAGATCATTAGTGTCATTTATTCCTAAGGGTAAGGGATTAAATGTACCTCTTGGGGCAGGCCATGCCACCTCACTTGTACTAGGTATTGGCTAGCACGTAAAAGCGGGTTAATGGGTTATCTGTGGAAGAACTGATCAGCAGGCTTCATGGGTTTGCACTTCAGCTAATAATACTGACACACCAATTACACGTTGAAGGTATGAATACAGCTTGTGTGGCACTATTTACATGAAGCTCCAAGCGTGCCACATAACTTTATTGGTTTTGCAGTGCACAACCAGAAAGCAGAATGCCACAATATTGCAGAGCCTCTGATCTTTGCTCCTGACTGTATAGCTATTTCATTGCTCTATATGAGCTGCAACAGTTGCAGCTGGTTGGTATTTATTCTTCCTGGCTCCATCCTTGTCAAGGTGGAAGCACCTCAACTTGGTTTGCCGTTTTCCTTCCTTCTGTTTATTCCTTTGCCAAGTCAGAAATAACTATTTAGAGAGGTGAAGTGAGGTCTCTCTCCCTTTTCTTTTTCTGCTCCTTTGTTCATGTCATACCCCTCAGGTATTTTGCATAAAGAGTCAAAGCAGCATCGACTACATGTATTCCTCTGAAGAGTCAGGAGGAAGGGCAGCTGCTGGTCTGGTGGCTCTCCCACCAAGCCAACTTTAGCCAAAAGCTTGGGGTTTTGCCTTCCCTTTCACAGAACACCTTGCATAGCATGAAGAGACATTCCTTCCTAAATGTTTATTTTTTCTTTTAAGTTTCTTTCTCTCACTGAGCACAATAGCGCCATTAATGTCAATTGTACAAAATAGTTGCTAATCCTTTGCAGCCAATTTCAAAGTTGACAACTTTTATAAAATCCTGAACTTGAGAGAGCATCTCAGTCAGAGATGAGCTACAAACTCAGCACCTAAAATGAGAAATCTTGGTTTATCCTTTGGCATAAATTCTCTTGAGAGACGTACAGCTTAAAAGGTAATGAAACAAATGGGGAACTGATCTGAAAACACGTGTTTTCAAACCTGAAGTTGCTAGATAAAAGGTATTTATAGATTTTTTTTTTCTTTGATTTCTTTAAAATTTGGCATACTTGAAATTAGGATGAGCTACATCTGGATTTGGTTTTGATTGATTCTTACTTCTGAAGTAATTTTATGAAAAAAAAATAGTGTACCATATATATATTTGTTCTCCAGCTGCGGAGCCCAGGAAGCTAGCATTTGAAATCTCCTTCTTATACACCTCGATATCAAAAATATTATGCAAGAAGAGTAGGGACTGCCAGCTACTGCCATTGTTGTTGCTGCCATATTTTAGGGGAAAATCCTATTTTCAGTTGTAATTTCCAACCTATATCACTCCAGATAAATACTGGGATGAAATGATATTAAATTAATTTTGGAAAATTTCTGATGACATTGTAAAGCTGTAACTGCTGCTGAGGCTAGAAAATGTATGTGTATTTGCATATTCGTGTATATTTTCTGATTATCCCTTGTCTGTTTTTAAAGCTCTGCTGTTCCTTGGCTTTTAAACTGTGCTAGGATTTTTGGTAGAGGAAGGTGTCTAAGTGTTAGGAATGTGCTTTTTCCTGTTTTTATAGGAACTGGGGTTAATGGCTGTGGATGAAGGGAGGGAAGCTGAACGGGTTTTTGAGTCAGGGCCTGGCCAAGCAAGGAAACTAGAGCTATGAGTCAGATGGGAGGAGACTGGGGCTGGCTGGACTCAGAAACTGGGTTAGGAACCGTTAGAGAGAGAAGGCGAGTTCACTGGGAATGTTAGGCTGTATCACACATCTCCATTGTCAGAGCTGGGAAGGGTTTGGGGTCCAGGGCTAGTATATGGCAGAGTTACCTCTCCTACCATACACCTTGATACAGTCTTTCACCACATGATTTCCTACTGTTTTCTTCATCAAGTCCCTGCTTCATTCACTGCACAGAGTGGATGTTATTCATCTGCTTCATTCTCATTATTCAGTGTAATGGCCCTACATCCTATTTACTGCTCACTATTCAAACCCTGTTCCAAAGATAGAATAATTAATTTCCTCATGGGCTGTTCCTCATGGGCACTCATCATTACAGTACTTCATAAATAGTAATTCATTCATTTCCACAACACTCATGTGAGAGGTAGGTTGGTGTTATTTCTATTTTTCAAAAGGGGAACTGAGGCAACCAGACTTTAACTAAGGCCAGCATTCACACTAATTATAGATGGCCAAGCTAAGTGACTACACCCTGGTTTGTCAGAGCGCTCAGCATTGCACAGCCATGTATATCATCAGTGCACAGCTCAGATGTAGTCACAAGTGGCATTTGGGAAGGAAGACTGCTGAAGTGTCAAGTCAAATGCTCTCAAAACACAGTAAGTGACCATAAATTAAGAACCTGGTCTTGGTGTTCCCACAGCATTGCAGATGAGGAATAGGCAAGGACAGACTCCGCTGTATAGAACAACCTCCAAATACATCAACTAGGAATCCCTCCTTTCTCTCCAGCATACTTCTTCCTAATCCTCCAGCCTTGCAACACATCATGTGCTGGTCTTTGCTACTTTTCCTAACTGATCATGACAAAAGTCCATCCGCATCATACTGAAGATAAACGACAAGGGGAGGTCATATTAGGACTGCCTAAGTAATTTTAGTTGTTCCTACACTTTGAAAGCCTTATCATGTTATACTTACCTTTTAAAACTTTCTCTGTGTGTACTATCCTATCTCTTTCTCTAAAAAGGCGATCTGAAAACCCCCCAGAAGTCCCATCATGGTGGCTCAGTAGCAGAATTGAAATCTTTAGACACACATCCTTGCCCTCAGCCACTCAAGCTAGGAGAAGGCTAATGCTATCGTTTGTGCACACCAGGGCTTAAGGGGAATGAGACACTCGCTTTGTGGGTGGTTTCATGAGTGCATAAGGGATAACCCCAGATGCTTGGGTTCCATCCCAGGTCCTGGAGACAAACAGCCAGCAGCCCCATCTCTCACCTTCCAAACCTCCAACCTTGACCCAGGGTTTCCCAGCTCCATGACTGAAAATCCCAGTCCCCACTCCCTGTGCCACCAGCCTGTTTAAGTTTTTCTCTCTGGGTTTCTCACTGGCAGCCTGATTTTTGCCCACCTCAGTTCAAGTCTCAGTTTCTCACCCCCAACTCCTCATCCTGGCTTCAGTCCTTCTCCCATCCCAGGAGGCAGCAAGTCAGAAAGCTGCTCCCCGGGACCCCTTTCCCAAAGGTACTTGTCCTACACACGTGCTTCTCACCAAGCCAAGGATGACAGTCTTCCACACTCTCAATTTGCTGACCTCTAATCTCAGGTTTCTGATTCCACTGACCAGCAGTCCTGCATCCCATGCCTAAACATGTGCAACCACGGCATTTAGGAACAGGAATAGAGGGGCAAGTTTTTCTCAGAGCCTGCAACTTGGGGTCTGGTGCGTGCTTGGTGCAGACAGAGCCTTTGAAGGACATTACTGGCAAATTCCTGAGAAGTATCTACTGAACTTGAGCATTTGGCCAAAGTCAGTCTGTTTTCACATTCTTGACATCAGGGTAGATCCTTTTCTATGCCAGATGTAATGTCCATGCTCCAAGGGATGGATATATTGGAGTTAATCGATTAAACGGTTGTGAAGACTTTTTTTTTTTTTTTTTTTTTTTTTTTATGGGCAAAATAATGTATTTTCTATAACCTTGTTCTTAGAAATTGCTGAACTATTTTCACTAAAACTTTAGAACAATAAATAAATCAAAGTGAGGCAGACATCCAGCATGGGAATTTTAGTTGAACATTTAAAGTCTGGCACAGTTATATGCAACTGAAAAAAGGGTTTTATAATGGGAAGTGTCAAGCATTAAGTATAGGTGGCACTTCCAGCTCCGCCTATAATATAGATTGGATTAGATGCCTGGTTCCATTCCCAGGGCATTCTGGATTAAACCGACTGGCTCACAGTGGACTAGGAAGAAGTTCTTATTTTTCTCGGTTAATACTTTGTATGGCATTTTTGTCCTTAAAAGAAAGAAAAAAGAAGCCATGTCATTTATCTAGAAGATTTATTTATTTGCTGGTATTGGCAAGGAATGCATAATTTGCCAACAATATGGAATGAATGATTATGGCAACCAATTTTATGAGAGTCTTATAAAAAGAGAGGCTTAATAATAAAATGTTAACAATTATAATTTTAAAATGAGTCAGCTACAGAGAAAATAAGACAAAGGCAAAAAGAAAAAAGAAAAACCTTTCAGAGCAAAATGTTTTATTTCCATTTATTTCCAATGCTTTGCAGATGTGTGTGGGGCAAGTAGGAGGCTAATATATCTCACTTTAGCAGTACTAATTGTTTGCATTATCACAATAATCAAATGCAACCATATTAATCTCTGTGGTTATTAACTTGATTTTTACACATTAAGATTTAGATTTAATCCCCTGGGACCATCTATTAATGCTTTTAAAGTTGAAGGGTTTCAACAGTTTTAAGTTTTTTTTCCCCTCTTTTAGCTGCAGGCAGTAAAATTTGAACGTGTGTGGAGTTTTGTATTTTGCATTCCTGTGGGATTTTCAGAGACACTGCTGTCAAGGACCATGAATCATGTTAATACATAGCAACCTCTACAGCTATTAAAATGTCTGCAATAATGTGATTATTTTAAAACGGAAAAACTAATATCATATGTATTACTTAAAGATCAATCTCTTTTTTTAAGCCATTGGAAAGGGCTGCTTTTAGGAGGGGGTAATGGAAATGTTAGTGGGAGTCACTAAAATGTGAAATATCTAATCCACTGAGAAGAGAAACTTCAGTTCCTTTTAGAAAACACATCCTTACTGAGCTTATAGTCAATGAAGCATAAAAATGGCCAAAAAAATCAAGATCAATAAGCATGAAAAGCTATTTTATTTTTGTTTAGCCAAGTCATAGTTACACTGACATGCTGGAACAGTATCTGGTTTCATGCTTTTATGGTCACTGAGTGATGACACCCAAGCAGAAAACTGGGCATGGAGGTGTTTTTATGAGATGTCAATGTGGAATGTAGTGCTAGGATTGAATAATGACATGAACTGGTTAAAAACTCAGTTTTCAAGGTGGATGTATCAGATGCATCATTTACAACTTATATAAACAAGAAAATATAGTAAAGTGACCCCATGAAAGGAAATAAGAAAGAGTCTTCCAGTGTATTACAGCTCTAGTCTTTAAATATTAACTCCAGAGACAGAAACTGTAAGATGCTGGTTTTGACGAGAAAGAATATAGTTCCTCAAATCATGTGTTTTGATTGTAGTTGATTGTGCATATCCATGTTGCCATTCCTCAGTAAAACCTTCCTTGTCTATCTGTTTTGTTGGGCAGCCTTCAAGAAGCATCCCTTGATTTCACATCTCCAAGAGGGTGCAAAAGTATGAAAACCTCTACAGCCTCTCTGTATTCTCCGTATCTGCATTTCTGAATGTACCATGGCCTTCTCCTCCAGCAAATGCTCCTCAGGTTGTTCAAGAGTTTAGAGGTTTATGCTTGAATGAAGCACCACGGAGGGCAAAAAGGTCCCTGTCCCAAACAGCAACTGAAAGACACCATGGGTCGAATGTAATCATTTTATTACGTGGGAATTTAGCTAGTGCTGAGTAGTTGAGTGGCATTTCATAAGGTGTTAAACACATCTGAAATACGGAACTCTGCTATTTTATTACACAAGTGGCCAAACGCCATGGGATACCCTTTATTGGGCACTCAGAAGGACACTGACACAAATGAAAGGGCTCAAGTGCCCTTGTTCAAGGTCAGGTGCGTTCCTCAGACAAGTATTTTAGCAAGTTAGCTATTGGCACCACACCAAATAATTTTAGATTATGGAATATAGGCGCTCCATTAGCATTGTTTTAAATTGCACTTTCTGTTTTGCAAAATCAAAAAGGAAATTTCATTGGGAAAAGAAGTCTCGCATTCATGCAACATTAATGTTTAGGGAATAATGTGGTGTTTTGCCATGTTAAAAGAATTATTACAAACCCTTCATTGAGAAGCTCTAGAGATCTCATACTTTGGAAAAGAGACTTGATAATTGGATGTGCAGGAGGGGGAGGGAGATGTATGGGGAGGGTGTCACTTTTGGTGACAGCAATGAGCCTTCTTTTATTCTTGTGAAAAAAGACCCCGATATGGCCAAATTAGAAGCCTTTGAAAGATCTGAGAAGCAGGTAGCTGCAGGTTAGCATGGGGCAAGTAACTGTAGCTCAAGATAGAGTGATTCGCTCCTGGGCTCTCTGCTTCCCTGAGCTGAAGAGACAATACCATGAGCTCATGTACATGCAGGCAAGAATACTTGGAGGAGGCAAATTAAATTTGCACGTGCCACTTCCAGTGAATGCATCTTTTTACTATCACAGCTCTTTTTCATTTTACCTGAGCACCTTGGAAATCTTGAATAAATATGGGCCAGCTTGCATCTTCCAAATTAACATGTAGAGGTGATCTCCTTTCCCAGCACGGCAAAAGTTGCCGCAATGTTCATCCCCCTTCTGGCTTTGCCAGCCCTCCTGCCCCCAGGAACAATGGAGCTGAGCTGCCTAGGCGCCAGGGTGAGAGGTCACAGCATCCCACCGAGCTGCCAGATTTGGGGGCAGATCCCACGGCCTCTACCGCACTGAGCCAAAAGCAGGTCTTCTCTTGCCCCCTGCAATCCTGGCAGGGAATCTCGGCAAGGGGAGCCTCAGAGGGATTTCCTCCTCAAAACTCACCTTTCACAGCCTTTTTTTTTTTTTTCTTCTTTTCTTCTTTTTTTCTTTTTTTCTTTTTTTCTTTTTTCTTTTCCACATAGAGAGGGACAAGACCGTGTGGAAAATTAACTGCACTGGTTTACAGGTCACGTGTGTGAGAGGCTGTGAGCATATGTGCACGGGGTCATTGTTGGATTTTACAGCGGTTGCTTTTATCCTTGGAACTGAAGCTGCCACGTATTTCAAGATACCTGCTTATTTTGTAAAGCTAGAGGTCTGGGCAGAGGAACTGAGCGAGTCTCTCAGCTCACTGTAATACCTCGGACTTGGAGAGCTGAACTGAGCGACAGACTGAAAAAAAAGAAACAGAAAACATAAACATGTAAATGTGACATCTGTGATTCCACTTTACAGAGCATTTTACATGTGTGAAAATAGCTCATTGTCTTGCGAAAGTGAGAATTTTGGGGTTGAAACCGATGACAGAAATTAATGGGACTTAAAAGGAAAAGCTCAGCTATAGAAATGAATTTAAAAGAAGGAAAAAAAACCCAAAAAAGGCTATGCCAACATTTTCCTGAATGATAGCAGAGATGTGTGCTAAAGAATAGGTGTTGACAGAAAAGAAACACAACCCTTTAATAAAAGAGGTGGGCAGGCAGACATATGAACTGCTGAAATTTCAGCATTTCAGAGTCCTGTGGGTAGAGAACACTGGAACACAGGAAAAACAAGTAGAAAAGATCTTAGGAAACCCTCACCTCCTAAAATTTTTGATGATTTTAGATGCCATTTCACTTGAGAAAAGAAACAATTTTTATATATATATATATATATATATATATAAATTACAAAGAAAAAAAGAAGGGGGGGGGGGAAAGGAGGAAAAGACACATTATGCTTTGACTTCCCTTTCAGATATCCCCTACACTGTCCTAATAAATCTTGCATCTTGCTGCTCAGCTGAGGGTTCTGCTGCAAAATTCCTTGGTCGCTTTTTTTTTGGAGCGCTGTTTGCATTGAATTTGGGGAGTTCTCTAAGCAGCTGCAACAACACTGTAATATTTCCTCATTATTTCCTAGCAGAGCATGATCCAAAACCACATTTTTGGGGAGGAGGTATTGGGGAAGCACTGCTTTGGGTAGCTGTGGCTCCCTGAGTCTGACAGCCTCTTGACAGTTACTAATATCAGCAGAGTGAACGTGTGTAGTCTACTTGCAAGGTTTGTGATGTGTTTTTGATTTCCTGCCTCAGAAATGCATTTTGGCTAGAAAACAAGCGAGGCATACGATTCCCTTTCTTGCCATACACATATCAGGAAATTGTTACCCATGTACCCCGTTCACATCAGGTAATTGGGCTGCTAACATTCAGGAAGAGGTTATTGCTTATTGGCTATTTAGTCGTTGTGCGAACATGAGTAAAAATTATTATTTTTCTGAAGAATGTGAACTCCATGGAGGCTTTGTAACGGGTGCTAATTTCCACAAACCATGCTTTATTTGTCTTTCTCTTAGCTCCTTCTTTCAATGCCTTTATTCTCTAGAGGTCATGTCATTGTCTTCTGAAATCGTGAAAGATCTTGCTTATATGTGAAAAGTGGCTTTTTACAAAATGCACAATTTCAGAAATTAAAGCTAATCAAGGAACCTTCTTCCAGGGCAGTAAATTGGTTAAGGTAATTTCTGTGTATTTTTTCCTTTTTCAGTTTCATATATGTAAAAATAATGGAAAGAAACAACATCAAATTAAGAAAAAGTATTGTTCAATGTTCATTCAGAGGTCCTGAGATTTGAGACATCTTAATAGATGACCCAAGATTCTCTTGTTTTTTTATTGTGTAACATCCTTCTGTTGTTGAAGTCTCATTTCCATGTTAAAATTATCTTCTGAATATGCTTCTTTCTTTCTAAATTTTGCTGACCAGAGACAAAAGATTTTAAGAGAGTTGCCAGAATATTTTCCAGTAATACAAATTCTTAAAATTAAGTCCTTGATTCTGCAGTAGGATACAGGCTTTGCCTACAGTCTCCAAGTAGATGAGGGTCTTTGCAGAGCCCCTTGCTGGAATGGGACTTCTATCAAAAGCAAATATGAATTCACATTTATGTTGATCAAGAGTTTTGTTTCTGTTGTGAGAGGAGGAGAAAATGAGGTCACATTTCAATGAAGATGTGAGGACTTCTGCATGGTATCATGTGGTACCAATTGACCAGAGGTAGTTCCCCTTGCTTATTTTGGGGCTTGACCATGACAAAAGGCTCGTTTCCATCGATATTGGTAGAACTTTCACGTGATTATGGTCTGATAAATTCTACAGAACATCTTCCAAATGCTTTATGGAAGATTGTATTTCTTATATGGGGGCCCAATAGTCTTCTTCAGTGTAATGTTTAGTCTCTGGCTTCTCTAGGAGGGAGCAGAATTAGCTTACAATAAAATCTGGAAAATACACTCTGACGCAGGTTCTTTGAGACAAAAAGATATTTTAAAACATACAGTTGATCCTGGCATCCTGACAATGTGTTTCAAGTTGTAAAAAGCCACTAAAATGCATTGAAATGATGATGATGATGATTAATCTCAGTCCTAAAGAGAAATTGTTAATGGATAATACATATCACCAACCAACTTTTAAATTCAGAAACTCTGCTTCTAGATTTCTCTCTCTTAAAATAAAAGACGTTTAAGCAAGTGATTCTTCTTTTTAACATCCCAAGCCCCTGGAATATTGTCTTTATGGATACACTTCAGAGTTCAGCTAAAAGATCATATTGCTTTAAAATGGGCATAGTAAAACCAAGCATGCCTGGAGGAGAATTTGTAAGCACAATTATGTTTGCCATAGAGTTGCTAGGTCAGTGGGCGGTATACGATGCACCCATCTTTCTAGGAGCAGTAGGATTTCCTGCTGTTTTTTTCAGTAGTGACCTAGAAGGAGGTTAATGATTCCAAAGAATGACTTTTCCCTTAGGGAAAATTTAATCTTCTGACCTTTTTCTCTATCTGTCCATTCCTTTTAAGTCACAGACCCCCTTCATTTAGCTTACATCAAGCTGTTTTATTTTCTTCAAAAACATGGTTGAAGTGATTGCTTTTGCTTTCATTTAACCCTTGAACTGGATGCATTTCCAAACTAAATCATTGCCCAGAATACATAGTTGCTTGTAAGCATTTCTTTCAGATTTCTATATTTGTCTTAAATGTGATTGTCAACCCTCAGAATCACTTTGACAACTGACTAACTTCGAAAATGCATGCCTTTAATGTACTCTTGCAATCATCTCCGAGAGTTGCTTTAGAAAAAGAACATGACAGGAATAAAACAGCTATTGGATTTTTTTTCTTTTTCTTTTTTTTAAGTTCTATCAAAATTCTGATGGAACCAGAGTACTACAGAAGGAAATTTTATTTAAAATACGCTCACCAAGACCATCATGCCGTTTGGGGGATTAAATTTGAGCTCATAAAAAATATCAGCATTGCACAGTCAAACTGTTGGAGTGTTTTGCTTTGTCTGAACTGTGCAGACACTATTGAATCATACTTGTTGTCAGAATACTGTAAAATAGAATTGTAATTACTTTATTATTCTCAAAGGTGTTGACTCTGGGGTGCAAGGAGTTCTGGAGGGTAACTGGAAACAGAAACTGCCTTGTGCTCGAAGCTGTCAACTTCCTTTTACTCTGAAGCAGACACTGTTTTTGTCTGTATTGTATTACACACGGTTATTGCCAACATAATAATTCATGAATATTCCTTCATTTTTGGAATTATAATTAATGCTGGATTTTGACATTATGACAAAGTAGGGCGGCTCGGCAGCAGAAACATTCAACCTTAAGAACAAAGGAATTGCCATATTGGAGCAGACCAGTGGTCCATCTAGTCTGGTATCTCTCTGCTTCTCATACTGGCCAATGCCTGAGGCTGCCGAGGAAGACATAACCCCCCCCAATGAACCTAATTGCAATACTATACCACAGAGGGAAATTTCTTTTCGACCCCAGCTGGTGATCAGCTTATGCCCTGAAGTATGAGGATTGATAGCCCTTATAATTTTTATTCTAGCTAGTGTGGCTGCAGATGCTATACTTAATCAAATAAATGTCTAATACTTTGGTAAAGCTAAGTAAGGGCTAAATACTCTAATCTCTTGGGAAAAATCCCGAGGAAGCAAAAAGTGCTGAGAAATTCCACAAGGAGAATCACATCAAGTTCCCACTGCTTTCTGCCCTCTCAGGGGAGTACAGTTTGCATGCTTGTGGAAAGGCTGGCAGGGCTGGAAAGGATGTCAAGCAGCACAGTCCTAGGCTTTGTAGGGGAGTCAGGCTCCAAGTTCATCTGTTCTTTCCTCCTCCTTCATTCTGTCCCTTAGCCTGGACTAGGAGGGTTCTTTAGACTGAGGAGTGGGAGTTAGGGTAACCTATGGCAGCCTTTATTTGGATTTCTGCCTGATAAAGCAATGGTTTTAGAGGGGAAACCATGTTGCATAGAACAGCTGTTTCTTAGGTCTTCCTTTGCAACCTGAGACGCCCTTTCACCAAACCTGCATATCACTGGCCACGTGCTCTTTGTGTGGAGCAGCAGCTGAAGACTCTCAGGGAACTGGAGGACATGACAAAGAATTAGTCCTCCTCCTTTTATTTGCTTTTGGTTCTGTTTTCTAATGTTTTATTGCCTCTTTTTATCTTTTCCTCAGTCCTATGCAGCATCAATAAATCCCACAATCTAACTACATATTCTGATGAAAAAAGCATCTCCATATATTAATTTACATGTGCTTCCCACTTATTTTTGTGAAATGAAAGAGAACAGACAAGAACACCTAAGCTCTTCTGTATCAACTAAAATTTTATGTTGTCTTAAAATTTCTCATCCTCTTCATGTTTCTAAATTAAATTATCTCTTCTTTTAAATCTGCCTTCTAACTCGGTCCTGTCCCCCGTTTCATTAATCATGTTTACTGCTTTTCTCTGTATGTTGCCTTGGTTTGCTGTGTCTTGCCTATAATCCACAGACTAAGATATAACAGAATGTCCAGAAATGCAGATTTTACTCATGAAATCACATAGTAATATTTTATGTTTAACCATCTTGGGTTTGTTTTTGTTTTTGTTTTGTTCTTAGTGTATCTGAGCGTCGTCTCTGCTTTTGTATGTTTTCTAAGCTCCTGCAATACACTGGATAGCATTTTTAGTGAACGATGCCTAGATTTTCTTGTGCTAATTAATAGCCAGCAGTTCTCGAAAATATTTTCCAGCATGCACTCTTTGGCATTAGTCTGTTTAATTTTACATGCCATCATGTCACCGTTTTACCTTAGTTCACTGGCTTGCTCTGGAATTTCTTCAAGTTTTACCTAAATTCATTCAACTTAATAAAGGGCCAAATACTCCCATTAAAGTTCCTGTTTAGAGCAATGGGCATTGGGTCTAAATACCAGAAAGCAGGCTCTGATTGTTGTAGTGAAAACAAATTTTATGATCTTTATTTCAGAAGCTTTTTTTCAAGATTGCTAATGAATAAAATGAACAAAACCATCTTTATTGCTGCTATTGATCCCAGGGGTAATTCAGAGTTAACCTCTTTCCCTGCTTCAGCTGACCACTGGTTCTTCTGCAGTACCTAGAGAAAGGGATGCTGTCTAGTCATCTAAACGCAGCTCTGGAACTTGGGTGCTCATGAACTGAAGTCCTGGTTCTGACACAGCCTGTTTTTACAATTACAGGTAAGTTACTTCACCTCTAATATAACGAGCTCTTTAGGAAGTTGTGGTAATCTGCCAGTGTCTATAAAATGCTTTCAGGGGGCAAAATTCTAATTGTTCTAGCATTTAAGGTTTTGTTTTCCATCTTTTATCCAGTTTTTACACCATAGATGGACTTCAGTTCTGGAGCTGCTATGCTTTTCTTTTGAGAGATCTTACCACAAGCTTTTGGAAACACTAAATACATTGTATCTTCGGGTTCTACTTTCGCAACTATGATACTTAATTAACTCTTTCCTGTAGTTCTAGGAGGATTGAGAGAATGTAGGTAGAAGCATTGCAGCTTTTCCTGGCTATCTGTGTGCCTAAGCATATTATTTTCACTGATTCTCTGAATAGTTTTCTAGTATTAAAGTAAGACTTACTGGTTTATAATTCCCAGGATCATCATTAGCACTTTTTTAAGAGATGGGTACAACCTTGGCTACTCTCCAGTCCTCTGGTACAGTAGCTGTTTTTAATGATAAATTACATATTTTTGTTAGCAGCTCTCTTGCATTGGTCTTCGGTTCCTTCAGAGCTCTCAGATGAATACCATCTGGTCCTACTGATTGATTGCAGTTTAATTTCTCGGGTTGATCCATCACCTTTTTTGATATTCCTATTTCTGATAGCATCTCACTTTCAGCACCTATAAAGAATAAAAACCTGTGTAGTATGGCATTCTCTTTGTTAAAGAACAGTGGGAAGAAGCTGTTTGGCTGCTTTTTTTTTTTTTTTTTTTTTTTTTTTTTTTTTTTTTTT
>NW_020799095.1:104451494-104453974 GCF_003259725.1 Athene cunicularia | reverse complement strand
TTTTTTTTTTTTTTTTTTCTTATAAACATTTTATTAGATGAGAGATTTGTTAGGGGATGATAATGTCAGAAGCCCAGAATTTCAAGTTTACTCGTATTTTCTATTAATAGTGAACCTTACTTTTCAGTGGACTGCTGTGGAAAAACTGCCAAGGGAAGTACATATAACATTTTGGGGTATTTCAGTGTTATTTGCTGTGGCTGAGCAGAAGAATAAAGATGGACTTATATTACCTATAATACTAGAATCTAGAACAGAACAAGTAATCAGAAGGCAAGTTTCTAGAATTGAATAGCTCACTGACAAGCAAGCAAATAGAGAAAAACAAAACTATTACTACACTTACATTAAAATAGAGCAAGAAAGAAAAGTATCATAATTAGCGTCAATTGGTAGAATATTTCTCAACTCTACATATTTCTCTATGCACCTCTCCACTCTTCCCACATACTTATACAAATCACCCCTCTGTCTGCTTTTATTATTCACAGCGCTCTCTGTCTAATTTATACTGTAAGCTCCTCAGGTAGGGACCTTGTCTTTTCATATGTCCATAATGTTAAATACATGCCAGTCAAACTGTTGAAATTATAATAACCGAGGGGGGTTTTTTTATTCATTCATTCTTCCTTTATTTTATTTTTTTTAAAAACAAATGATAAGTTAAAATCAAAATTAATAATTAGTTTAAAACAGTCCTCAGAAGCAGTCCCCAAAAAAGTGGCCTTTTGAGCTACAACCGAACTAAACAACTTTACTGTGTCTTGAGGTCAAGCTCCTATTTCACATGACTTGAGGGTCTTGCTACATGTATGCTACCCTGCAGTAAACCACACAGAAAGTTATGATCAAGTAAAGTTTGCACTTCAGACACCTACTGAGGAATAGCAACAAGATACAATTCAATCTGAGCCAAAAGGAATCCAGAACCAGGCTGAGGAATGCAATCGAAAATTCCTAAAAGATCAGAGATGAGATTTAAATACAGGGGAAAAAAAAAAAAAAAAAACCAAAAAACCAGAAGACTGGCTAATGCAAAGCAAGAGCATTGGACTGATTTTGAGTGGGCTGGACCCTACAATTACAACTTTGTCACCACAGTTTGAAATCTATTAAAGGGATTTATGTTTTGCAGCTGACATTTAAAATTAAGGATTTATTGGACTGGGAATGAATATTTCTTCCATAATTAGTTTTTTGGAGGTCATATTTCATAAACTGTTATTTTTCTGTTTAATCTACTGTAGCAAGATCTTGTATTGTTAGAACATTTTAAAAATATAAATGCAGAAATAATTTTATTCATTGTAAAGAGACTCCCATCATGAAATTGCTGTTGAGTTGCATCACGTAACATTTTCACTAGGTATGTAATATTTCCCACTTGTATATGCTATTAGTCTGGAGCAAGTGAAAGTGAGTGACATCTGATACTATATAACTCATGCACCAGTAACAAATGGAGAGTGTCAATTCGAGATCTTTTTTTGCTTCTCTTATATGCGGGCTTTTTTTCATTTGCTTTTTTGGAAATTTATACACGCATTTCTATGTATTGCTAGATGGCTATGAAAAGCTGCATGTTCTTCCATTCTTGTGCATTTATAGAGATGGATTAAACTTCGCTGCAGCTGATTTTTTGAATTCTTGAACTGAAATTCATTACTGGGCAAAGGAAGGGTATTTTTCAAATTAGGACAGTAATTAATTTAAGACAGTTGTTTTCCTTTACCACTATTCTAACCCAGTCTTCTCAAAAACAAAGAAATAAAAAAATCATATAATCATATTTACACAATCCCTATTTAGCTGTCTTCTGTATCGGAGCATTCATACACAGCAGCAGGAAAGAAAATCAGGATATATAAATTTGAAGCTGGAGTATGATTTTGTAAAGGACGGCTCTACCACTAAGGAACAGATCCACAGAAATCAGATGCCATCAGTGCCTAGAAACCTCAGGTTGTTATTTGTGCAGGTCTAACTGTGAAATGTAGTAGACCTTGTGTTATGGGTCATCTTTGCAAAGGCATTACGCGTCCTGTTCAACTGTAACTTCGTTTTGCCCGGTTCCAACTTAAACTGTTGCACGCTTCTTCCACAGAGGGAGTTAGAAAGGGTAGCTGAAGTAATCTAAAAATATTTTAAGAAGTCAGTGTATACTTTCTGCTCCGGCTTGATTTTCCTCTGTGACACAGCAATGGAAATAAAGGGGAGTAATCGATGAGACTGGTCTGAGACGGCTTGATACAGCCTTGTTTTTGTTGCATCTGTGTGCTTCCTGAAACAAGGTAACTTCAGGGGAGGAGTGTTTCTCACTTTGGCAAAAAGAGTCAGCATTGAAGACGAATCAGTAAAAAAAAATAAAGGGGGGGGGAATGCAAGCGCTTGGTTGTTTTGTGCCTCTCTGCGATGGGGAGGGCTGCAGGGGGGGAGAGACAGAGAGGGGGAAAGAAGACAATATCTGTCTCTTATACACA